>NW_028297182.1:6370575-6670575 GCF_055798465.1 Pogonomyrmex barbatus | reverse complement strand
ATTTCTGATGCAACATTTGTGACTAATCTTTAAATTAATTCCGTCAAATGACCTTGTCAGACCGCTTTCACGTCTAAGCTCAAAATCGATAAACGTATAAAAAAAAAACGCGAGGAGAATGTATCTCCCGGTGAAGGAGGAAATTCACAATTCACAATCGCAATCGCAATTCCACGAAGTTCTTATCTTTATCGCAATGGATCATCCGCACACGAGCGAAATATTCAATCGCAATCGTAGAATCGTACGTCTCTATTCAGACCTATTAAAAGACGGGCAATAAAGCTGGATGTTGAATCGCGTCCCGCCGAATCGCGGCGGTGAGACAGCTAATTTTGAGCGTGCGGGACTCGTGTAAGATTCGTTTGTACACACAATATGTCACGCCGATCCCTCTCCATATTTGCCCATGTCGATCTACCGATCTCGTGAATAAGCGTTGATAAGGAGGCGGCAGGAGGCTCGTCTCACGTGCCAATCACTAACTAATCACGCGAGCTGCCAATGCGAGCAACGAGGTCGGCCTGTTGCTTCTACGTATCTAGGATATATCTATCAGCCCCTTGCTGTTCCGTGAGAAAAATTAATGTCATTTATCTAATGACAATCAATTACTGTTATCTGGAAAATTTTATTGCTAAAGCAAGATTTGCTAGAAAATTATAAAATTTTTGTGCGCTTGGAGAATTTTTGTGATTTGAGATTTTTGTTGCGATTACTATGTTGATGTCATCATGGAATAAAATCACACAAAAGCTCAAAAATCTTCTTAACTGTATTTATAATATTGCATTTGCTCATTTTTTTTGGATTTGTCCATTTTTCTATCTCTTATTTACTTATTGAAATAAAAAAAAAAAAAAAAAAATCATCAAAGAATTTTGAAGAGACATGATGCAATCTCTTCTAGAGAGATACTTGCTTTATGTTTAAGAATTAAATTGTTGCGCAATCATCTCTCGTCTACGTGAAATGTTGCAATACATTGCGATTGTCACGTATCTCTTGTCTCGGTTGTGCGACGGTTTGCTCGCTAATTACATTTGCGCTTAATTGCGGAGACAATCTCCTCGATAAACAGGGAACATTTCGCGCACAGGTGAAATGTTTGAGAAAAGTGAAAAGTTTTCTCCCGCGCGCGTGTTTTCTCTCTTGATTGCGAATTTATGATGTCGGTAACTAACGTGCCCATCGCTTATGACTCACAGCTAAATTATCGTTAAACAAAATTTCATTTAAAAAAGAAATAATTAACACGCAAATTATAATATTAACATGTAACATTTGCCTTTCTCCAAAAGCTAAATATAAACGCAGATAACGCGTAAATATATTCGACTGCATCGAACGTGTGCAGCGATTAAAAAATCAATTTTGTCATTAAATGACAAGAGCTCGATACTTGGAACGAACTTGAAATCAACCACGTTGGACGCACATGGGACAGACATTTTCAGAATCGATTATACGAGTATCGAGTCTTATCGCTTTACGATATCTTGTTATAGCGTGTGTGTGTGTGTGTGTGTGTGTGTGTGTGTGTGTGTGTGTGTGTGTGTGTGTGTGTGTGTGTGTGTGTGTGTGTGTGTGTGTGTGTGTGTGTGTGTTATATAGACTAAACTAAGCAGCAATTTTGCAAGTTCATCGCAGATGAGCATTCTGTTGAACGTTTCGAGCAACGGAATATTTACACAAATTTTGCTCCACGGAAATTTTTATACTAAAGCGTTATGTATCGTGGAAAAATTTCATTGTATATCATAAAATGCGGTTAGTAGCGCGTAAACAAATAATAAATAAAAGAACAGATTTTGCCGATAAAAATTCCCGACTTGCACACCTGTAAAAATGCGTGTTTCCCTAATAAAATATATTTTTTTATTTTTCCAGTCATCATTCAGTTAAATAAAATCATCTTATTCCGAGTTTGAGCCCATTAGAGAGCGCATTAAATAATTAATAAGAGTACCTTTTAATGAAAAGTTTTTCTTTATTTTTAGTTCCATCGCATCGTATTTTTAGCATCATATTTATTGAAACATAGTTTAGTAACGTACGGCTTAATGTGAAATAAATTTGTCTGATGCGAGGATCTTGTTTCAACATGACATGTGCGTCAAACATGTGCGTCAAACATGTGCGCCGGAGTTGTGCGCAGAGTGCAAACCTTTGTTTCGCGATAAGAAAACACGCGAGATAATCCTTCGAAAGCCGCACGCGCGATTTTCAATGCGACATTCAAAAGGCAGGCTAGCTCTCCGAGTTAGCATTTCCTCGTCGGACTCTTAATGCCCTACTTCGCGATTATCGTCGCAAACGGTGCATTCGGAGGGAGGATGAAAAAGTACTCGTGAGAACGAAGAAAGCTGGCGAAATCATACCTCGAGGAGGCACCCGCGAAGTATATAAACGACAGACGTTAACCAGCGTCCATCGTCGCTAATGCTGAATATTTCAGTCGGTCGTAATACGCTCGTTATCTTGATTGCCTATCATTTCACGATTCCACATGCAGAATTACGCGAATCGCTACGTGTGTACCGAGATATTACCGGGACAATAAACGATGCAGGAATTATCGATTTTATCTACAATCCTAGAGGATCTCCCGCAGTAGTTCAGCGGAGACAAGCGTGACCGGGATGATCCTTATTATCCTGTGCATCCTCGCGCTGTCACTCGGCAATGACGTAATCGCATCGTTTCGCGTCGACGATGTTATCGTAAGATTTATCGTCAACGCGACGCCCGTTCTGTTCCCACCTTCGAGAGTATCTCTGCAATTGTGCATCAGCCACGGCAAGATTTTCCTATTCATAATTTTTATATTATCGACCGGCAGGAAAAAAAAAACGCTCGAATAACAATATTCGAACGTTTTTTTTTTTCTTCTGCCGGCCACAAGGCTAATTGTGAAGGATGAAAAGTAGAGAAAGCAAGAAAAGCTCAACGCAACACCGCAAGAAGGGGAAATTCAATTAACTCACAGACGCAAACCTAAATGTGTATCTGGGATAATTATTTTAATAAGAAGTTATCTTAATGAATTTAGACGCTAATGGATTTGGTCTACCTCGGACTCTCACTCCTCTCCATTCTTTTCTCTTTCCTTTCTTTATAGTACGACTAAAATCACAATAAAAAGAAAATCCTATAGCCAAGAAATTCTTGGAAAGACGAAAATATAAATCTTAAGAAAGAAAACCTGTCCATCCATCAATGTCTCCGTAATAGCTTCTTTCTTTAGTACACAAAATGCAGATTTGCCATGTGGACATATTTTTATGCCCCGTCTTATGTTCCGAGAACATAAAACTTAGACAAATAATTCTTAAGATCTTTTCCATGAATGGCTATAGACTTTCTTTCTTGAAGATACTTGGCGAAATCTCGATCTTTCGAGATTTTTCTTTAATGCGCATTTAGACAATAGATATTTTTATTTTAAGTTTAGTTATGTTTTTAAAAAATCCGAGATATCAATAGACATGTTATAATAAATAAATATTGATTTAGATTAAGATATTATATCGCATCATTTTCTTTATAAAAAAAGTAATGAAAAAGCGCGTACTACTCCTAATTATAGTGTTCATTCTTTAATCTGTCATTTTAATTGTCATGTAAAAATTATATTATACTAAACATTTAAAAATAAAATTTTGTCGAAAAAAAATGACTTATCTTGTCAAAGATAATCGCATTATGTATTTTTATATGCGAACATTTCTTTTCGCAGATGATACGATCAAATTATCGAGAATATTGTCGAGAAATTATTTGACGCACAGCATTCGCAACTTCTACGAGGAATTCGATCCAAGGATTTACAATAATTTAGAACATCAAAATTTGTATGTGCTGGACTTGGATTGCGATTATGCCATTGACGTTTTGCAACAGGTAATATATATATATATATATATATATATATATATATATATATATTTATTTATATCTATCATAAGGACATTGCGAATACAAATACATGTAGATAAAAATACAAAATTTTACAAATTTTGATATGAGAGGATCAAGAAAATAAAGATAACTTTCACAATATTTCGATGACACTTTGATCGATGAGAATCTCAAACAATTTTGTCGTTAATATATTTCACACCAATCTTTCAATTTATCACGATTGAAATCTGCCTGATATGAAATGACAGGCACATTCAAAGAGAATGTTTGTCGCACCGATGAAATGGTTGCTTCTTCAAAATCGAAAAACGGCTGTTGATAATGATGATAAAGCCAATCTAACCGACGATTCTATATTGGAAATCTTCGAGGATTTGGCGGTCTATCCTGATAGCAATGTGATTCTCACGCGAAGGTTTCATGGCGATTTTCTCGAATTGTTATCTGTATATCGACCGAGTCCACAGCGAGGGGTGATATGGGAAAATCGTGGAAATTGGACGATCGAAAACGGTCTGCGAATGAAGACTTTCGACGTGGCTTCGGCACGAAGAAAAAATCTTCAACGGACAGCACTTAAATCTTGTCTCGTGGTACTTTATATAAATATATTTGTCGTACAAGAAAATGCATTTAAATATCAATAAGACATTGTTGTCTTTGTAAGGTAGAGCAACATATAATAATATTGCTACATCTAATAATATTGCTATATTACGAAAACGAATCTAGTAAAATACCAGCCACTTTTATAATACAATTTCGAGAATATTAGCCTTATTTAGCCTTGGTTTTAAATAATTTTTTAAATCAGAGAGAGATATATATTTTTCTTCAAGATTTATTGCGATTGCAGATGACGGAACCCAATACAATCAATCATCTGACTGACTTCAAGGATAAATCCATAGATCCTGTAACAAAGGCTAATTATCCCTGGATAATTCATTTAGTGAATCGGATGAATGCAACGTGAGTTCGGCCTTTGATGACGTCGTACCAACGACGCCAAAATATTTTGTCGAGTGTTTACGGAATAAATTTCGACAGCGATAATTTGTAACGGATTATCTCGTTAATTTCTAGATCGTGAATATAAAAACAACGTAATAAACTCAAGGTTAATTAAGAAGGTTAATGAAGTGATCAAACGATTACGGTATTACATATGTCAAAATTGCGGTTATAAATTGTTCTTAAATTGTTCATGCAACGATGTATGACCAAACGCATGAATGGAACCACTTGTATAATTAAATAAGCGCATGACATACTTATCAATTATCGTAACCGACAATGCATGATTATTATGTTTATTATGCTCGTGTCTAATTGGCTGCTCAAAATCCGAAACTCATTAACGAACATTGTAATATAATTCGTTAGCTCTTTATAATCTCAATATAATCGTATAAATATCAAAAATATTTAAACTAAGATAAAACGATATTTTTTTTACCACTTTCCAGTTTCCATCTTTTTTTTAATCCTAATCGACATCTTTTCTAGTACATATAAAAAAATAATTTTTGAAAAGCTTAATTAAAATATAAATTAAAATAATCACAGATTGTTGAACAATTGAACAATTGATAGTTTATCGTTTCCGTTCGCAGAAACGAGATGTGATATGTGACCAAGTACAAGTGAAATATTACGTTACTCATCAACTCAAAATTCTGTATTTTTGTTTCACACTATAGGGTAAGTTTCGAAATTACAAATAGCTGGGGATATCGCGCCGAAAATGGCTCTTGGAGCGGAATGATCGGAATGTTGGATCGACGCGAGATTGATATCGGCGGCACCGCCACATTTCTCGTACCAGAACGTATCGGTGTTGTACAATATATCCAACTGTACACACACACTTGGTAAAAAGATCACTTATTACGCTTAAATATGATTGATGATAATCAATTTTTGTTAAAAGAACAAAACAAAATTAAAATTTCACAGTTGATTTAAGATCAAGATGCTACATGTATGCAAATGTAGATATTAATTTCTAAAAAGGACAATCCTATTATTTTAAATTCTATTATAAATTCTATTAAATTGTCATGAAATTTTATCCTTTTATTATATTACTCTTTTTCATTGTACAAATTAATATAGCTCGCGCTTCGTATTTCGGCGACCTTTACTGTCGACTGTGAGTAACATATTCATCCTGCCCTTTCAACGAAACGTATGGATAGCGATTGCCGTGTTTCTCATCCTGGTCTTCTGTTTGCTTTACTTATCCATCAAATGGGAATATTATCGCGACAGAATGACAGACTCAGCGGCCTATTGGAATCAGTTAAATCCCAACAAACCAACGGTCAGCGATAATCTTCTTATTCTTCTAGGCGCATTTGCCCAACAAGGTAGAAAAAAACGACAATATGTAATACCTGGATTCTGAAATATTATTAAATCTCAAATCAAATACAACAAATTAGATTATTTTCGTCTCTTATTCAAAAGATGAGATTTATGGAATTTCTATCTCCAGGATATTCGTACGAACCGTACAGAGTCGCATCTCGAATCGTCACTCTTATGTTATTGCTAGCCTCATTAAGTCTTTATGCAGCTTATACAGCGAACATCGTGGGTCTGCTGCAATCTACTACGGATTCTATTAAAACTCTTTCGGATTTGCTGAACAGTCCTTTGAAGTTAGGTGTGCAGGACGTCGTGTACAATCGACATTATTTCAAGGTCGGTAAATTAAAACTACAGAAATTAATAATACGAACCTTATTTAGTACCGAGTATTTCAATTTATAGTGTTAAAACTATTAGTAGCAAGAGATAATTGCGAGAAATAAATGAATTTTTTGTGGAATGCTAGTCTTTCCAAGATCCCGTTAGGAAAGCAATCTTGGAGCAGCGAATTGAGCCGAAAGGACGCAAATCTAGTTGGATGTCCATAGAAGAAGGTGTGCAACGCGTAAGAAATGAACTCTTTGCATTCCAAGGCGAGATTGGTACGATGTATCAACTGATGCAAGATACGTATTTGGAGGAAGAGAAGTGCGGCTTGACTGAGATCGATTTCCTAAAAGTGTTGTATCCACTCCTCGCGATACAAAAACAATCTCCTTATTTAGAAATAATAAAAACTGGGTAAAGAATATCTCTAATTATCCCTCCTCCACACACACACACACACACACACACACACACACACACACACACACACACACACACAAAATTAGCTCTTACATTTTTAGAGTTTGACATTAAACTTCGCAAAAATACAAAATTTAAAATTTCATTTCAGAAAAATTTTAAAAATAATTTTAAAAATTGATTTTATTGATTCATTATTTTTAAAAATGTATTATGTGCACGAAACACATAATTTTACGATGTAGTCCTTGAAATATTTGGCATTCAAAGATAATATTTTCAGAGCTCTAAAATTACGAGAAAACGGACTGAAGTATCGCGAGGAATATCGTCTGTATACGAGGAAACCGGTGTGCTCGACTCAGACCAGCTTTATCACCATCGGTTTTACGGAATGCTATTTCGCGCTGGTCATAATGGGTTACGGAATACTTTTTGCCGTAATCGTGTTTGCGTTTGAGTGGTTGTGGAATAAGAGGTAAAAGATTTAACAAAGATCTTATCATCATGACTCGCACTATTTGTTATATTTTTGCACAGGCAAACTATGCGCGCGATGAAGAAAGTTATAGAAATCAACAATGACATGGAACACTTCGATTAAATAAAGATTATAAAAGTGTACGTGAAAGAAAATAAAAGCATCCAATTTTTCTAAGCTTTCTGCTACTAAATTTAACTAAACTGCAAATTTTATAAAAACATTTTATTTGAGTTTTATTACTTCATTGAATATTTGTGTACTTTAGTAATAAGAGTAAGTCGACATTATATTAACGTGTATCGTTATTTACAACATAGAGTAATTATTATTAGAAGAGTTTTAATCATTTAAAAAGTTGTTAATATTTTCCTTTTATGTATTATGTGAAATAAATTAGTAAAATAAATATATATAATATATATAATATCATTAAAAAACTTTACCCTCTTTGACAATTCTTATGAACATACATGCTCTTGGAATTGCTTAATGTTTATAAAGTATAAATTATAAATAAGTCATAGAAGTTATAATGGTTTGCTACAAGATTTGCTATGATTTTATAGTCAAAATCAATCGCGATGATTTCTCAGAGATGCAATAACATATGTATAAAGAAGCTTATTTTAAACTGCAGAACAAAAATATTAATTTAAACAATTCTTTATTTAGTTGAAATATATAACAAAAAATATTATAAAAAAGTGCGTGACTGATTAAATTCTTTTTATTTCTATCTCTTTTTCTTAATTTTTCCCTTTCGCGCGTATCTAACACTTGATTATATATTAATTTAATTTTGAATGCAGAATACAAAAACATAATGCATTTCAAAATTGTAAGCTACTTATATAAATATGCGAGCGTTAAACGCGCGCCGGTAAGAAATGCTCGTAATAATTCTTCGTAAAATCTACCATGAGATCCAACGTGCACTCGGGCAATTCTTCAACACATGTTGCCGGACTGCCGGCAAAACGAGTGAACGATGGCACGATAGTCTCAGGTGGCACAACTGCATCATCCTCAATGTAGCAGCAATCTTTTAGAACTGATCGCCTCCCCTATAGCGACACAAGTAGGATTGATCATGAGAATACTTTGCTTGTATTCACTTATTATATCAAGTAACAGCCATTATACGTACAATTATAGCATTCTTCCCAATGTAAACATAAGAACCAACCAGTGCTGCATTCACAACAGCTCGCTCTCCCACAAACACATGATTTCCCATTGTTAGAGGGAAAAAGGCAACCCTAATCAAGATTCATTACTTCAGTATTTAGAATTCAACGTAATTATATTAAAGTGACACTCGTGTTCACAAATTGTTTATTTTAACATTATAGACTGACAACGATTTTTGAGAAAAGTTAAAACTGTTAATACAATGCATATTAATAACTTGACTTACCCTCTGCTGAATTTCTTGAAAGGTGGTCGAATGACAGCATTCTTGCTAATGATACAATAGCGACCTGTCCTGACATTAGCCAGATCGCCTCTAATGATAGCATCGGACTGTACTATTACCTTTCCATGCAGTACAATGTTCTGCGAGCCGCATAGCACAGTAAGCCTGCTCACCTTATTTCCGGAGGCCTAAAATAACCGAAAAGTAAGGTTATGTATCACGTTCGAAATATCCACGAACATCAGCGTCGCGAAATAATTGAGTTTGTCAAATTATTTTTATCTAATAATCATTATAATTATTTCTCTCCAATTTCAGATATGTCTCATTAATTTAGTGTATTTTAATTTCCTTAAATGTTTATTACCGTTTCAACGTATTCGGCTTTGTTGTAATAAATATCCTGCGGCTCCATCTTGAAATATCCTCGTATTACACGATTACGTATTACTCGATGCTTAAATTGTATAAACAATATCAAGTGTCATTCTTTTATAAACAATAATAGCAAGTAAAAATCTGAATACAATCAGCTGATGAATCGAATGCATATCGCCATCTGTTGACAAAACCGTGCATCATTTTTTGCGACGCGGGAAAGAATGCAAAAATTCTCAAAATATTTTTATGAATGATAAAAGCACAAAATAATACTATTAAAATTCTTTTTTTCATTTTTTCTTATTTTTCTGTTTTTTGAAATTCAATCTTACAAATTACACGATATCAAAGATTAACATAATTTATAGTATTTTCATCAATAGTTAAATATTATTTAATTATTATATTATTATATTATATTATATTATTATTAACTTATATATTTATTAATTGTCAATCATATTGATTGATATCATAGTTTTATAAAAATAGTTCTACATATACAGGATAAATCAAAATTATTTATCCTTTAAAGAATATATTTCTAATTTAATTCTGAGACGACTTTTCTTATAAAACTTTGTCCAAAACTTAATTTTTTAGTTATAAAAAAAATAATTTTTGTACTACGGATCAAGTGCATAAAGTTTTTTGGATGTCACTTAAAGATTTTTAAGACAGATTTTTAAGACATTTTAGAATGTTCCAAACAATACAAGGTGCAAAATTGAGACATAGGATGTCCTTAAAAATGTCTTTATGATATTTTTAACATTTATATTCTAACTTTGGACTTATGTCTGAGAGTCTTCTTGGAAGAATGTTTCAAAAATGTTCTGAGAGCATCTCGAATCTTACAATTAACATCACAAAGATTGCAAGTGATAAACGGACAACATACTGGAGGCAGATGAGATCGATGCGGAAGTTGTTCAAACATTTTATGCGAGTCAAGCATGTATCTTCATAGCTTTATGATAATATGCTACAGCACATATGTACAGACCATTACAGAGTAAATGTACTACGGTATGATCTGTTTGCTTAAGATGACGAAGTATTTATGCAAATTGTATCATTTCAAAAACGGGATTACCGCACATAATAAATAGAATCTATGCGCTAATATTCAACTTCATATACACACAACTTTTTCATTGCCATTACAATCAATTCATCACACCAAAATTAATTTTATACCATAGAAATAATAAAAAAATGTTTTACGCAGAAAAGATTTTTTTCGTCGGCACATTGTAATGCGCAAAGTATATAAGAAAATATGCAATCTTTAAAAAAAATTACATTGCAAATACGACGTATACATAAAGTCTCGCACATGCGGTTTTTCGCACATAAAATATAGACTCCCGTAGCATCGGGATTCCTTGCTCCATCATTATTGCGTCTCAAATTGCGCACTCGATAATTACGCTAGCGAAAGAGATCCGTGAGAACAGCGAAAGCTGACGAAATCCTAAAATCACAGAACGGCTACGCCGCGGGAAATAATCTCTTGATGGGCTATACATTGTAGCGTCCGTTATGAATGTTAAATATTTCACATGCGACAATAACATCGGCCATTATTGTCGATTGTCCCTTCATTTTTCCGGATTCATAAGCGATTTTATCAAAGGCGGGGATACACGAACCTGGCTATACACGCAGAAAGATTATGGCACGCAGATAATCAGTACTGTCGACAATCCCGAAGGGGCCTATTTGCAGTCGCTCTACGAATACAAAAGCGTTTGAAATGTTCTTCATCGTTTTATGCATCTTTACAGTGTTGCTCGATGGTGACACGGTCGCATCTTCTCATCGGATCGACGATGTGATTTTAAAATTTATCATCGATGCTACGCCCATTTTATTTTCACCGTCAAGACTATTTCTACATTCTTGCATCAACTACGGCAAGATTTTCGAATTTATAGTTTAAACATCGAGATTCTTGAAAAATATGGCAGTTAAAAATTAAAAATGTCAAGTCAATAAAAATAATCATAAATTGCGAAGAGAGAGAGAGAGAGAGAGAGTCTTCTTTTTAAGAGCTTAATTTATAACAAGCTATCATGTTAAAATAAACTTCTAGATTGGAGTGTGTCGCATCGCTATAAAATCACGATGATTTCATTCAAGAAGGCGCATAAAAGATACCTAAAGAATTTAAATTGACTCTACTCTTTTCTTTTTCTCAGATGACACGATTAGATTATCGAGGGAAATGTCGAGCCGTCGTTTGACACACGGCATTCGTAACTCCGCCGAAGATCTCGATCAGAGAATTTACAACAATTTGGAACATCAGAACCTGTACGCGTTGGACCTGAACTGCGATTACGCCATCAGAATTTTACGACAGGTATCAAGTGCCTATTACGTATCGTCGCGAGCACAAATACAGGCGATTCGTTTAGATTAAAAGGATCGAAAAAATAAAAGGTAAAGTAAAAAGTAAAGATAGAGCAACTCTTCATCTTGCCACTCATTGTTTATCGACGTTAAAATTTTCGCCCGAGGCCCGTAGAGTGTTTATTCACTGTTACCCAATTTGAATTACGGTTCATCGTCAATAGAGGCAAAGTAATGGTCGTAAATGGATGAATGACGCGTAAGAATTATTCTTTCGTTGTTCACATTAATTAATTCACATTAATTAATTTGAAAGTAAAGAAGGCAACTCTCAGAGCAATAAGTTCGCCGAGAATTGCCTTCTTTATTCTCTAATTATTTGACACTTAACTCGGCATAGTTAATTAATTGTTATCTGATATTACGCAACAGGCGCATTCAAAGAGGATGTTCGTCGCCCCGATGAAATGGCTGCTTCTTCAGGATCGAAGAACGATAATCAATAACGATGATAACGTAACTTCCACGTATGATGACTCAGTGCTGGAGGTCTTCGGGAATCTAGCTGTCTATCCTGACAGTGATGTAGTCCTCGCGCGAAGATTCGACGGTGATTTTCTTCATTTGACGTCTGTGTATCGACCAAGCCCACAACGAGAAGTGATATGGGAAAATCGCGGGAATTGGACGATGAAAAACGGTCTACAGATGAGAACTTTTGATGTGGCTTCAGCACGAAGAAGAAATCTTCAACAGACAGCTCTTAAATCCTCGATCGTGGTACTTTATATCATACGCGCCCATCATGCAGGAAAATACACTTATAAGTCAATTATATTCCTTTTACGAGTAATCTATGTAACACCTTATTATTATTTTATTGTAATGAAAAAAATAAAGAGAAGAGAGTAATTCCATGCTTAGATTTTATTTAGGTATTCAGAATTTTTTGTATAAAAAATATAATCTGTTTTATCTTTGCGATTGCAGATGACAAATCCTGACACAATCAATCATTTGACTGATTATAAATATAGTACCATAGATCCAATCACGAAGGCTAATTATATTTGGGTACTATATTTAGTAAGCCGAATGAATGCAACGTGAGTTTTGTCTTAAAATGTTAAAACATATCAATATCATTGAAATAAAATGAATAAATGAATAAATTTTATGGCAATAAAATCAAGTTTGCCAATTATTTTTGCGAATCTAGTAATAAATATAAATCAATAATATTTAGGTTCATATTCTAAACTCACTTTTATCAATGTGAATTGGAAATACGAGTCTTAGATTATAACTCGTATTCCACATAATAATAAGACTATTTATTAATCAAACTTTAATAATAATTAATCAAATTATATATATTGTATTATATAAATATAAAATATACGAATTACTATTACATATATGTTAACAAAAGATTATAAAATATTTGTATTAAACTACAATTAGATATATGAATAAAATTTAATTAAATAAGCATTTTATTAATAAAAATCAGGTCTATCCAATTCGATTGCGAGAAGACGTTATCATAATTTTTCGATTATCTTTTTCAAAAACGCTTTTCTATGTTTCTAAAGAATATATACGATCATTAGCAACTGTAAAAAATTGAATAATCCTGATTTATGCAAAGTAATGAAAGTATTGAAAATCAATACACTGTGATTTTTATCATGTCTTTTCATTTCATATAACAGAATAAGTTTTGAGGTTGCGGACACTTGGGGATATCGCGACAAAAATGGCTCTTGGAACGGGATAGTTCAGATGTTGGATCGACGCGAAATCGATATCGGCACTGCTATGTATCTGGTGACAGAACGTATCCCCGTAGTGGAATATATTCAATTATATACACACTCTCGGTAAAATTGCATCTAATTTGAATCAATCAAATCTTCAATATTATTATATTACAATTCATTAAAGTAAATTTATCTTTGCGAAATAAAGTAAGGCGGTACATTAATCAATATGTTACATAAATATAAAAATATTCATGTAAACAGTTTTGTCTTTATCTCTTATAGATATACTTATTGTTAGTGCTATAATTAAAATAAATACAGTAAATCTTTCAATTTTAACTAACAAATTACAACGCGAAACATGGCACTTTCTCAGTAAGCAGCATCTTGGTTGCTGTAAAGTCTTTTAATATGAAATAAATTCAATTAATTATATTACCAACTACGCGTCGCTTTGATTTAGCGGACTTTCAACATAATGGCTCTATAATAATTCGATTATCAATATTATTGATATCGATTAAAATCCTTTTTCTTATCCCCCCCCGGAAATATATATTGCGAAAAATCACCTCAGCCAAGGATCGAACCTGGATCGCCTGCTTCGAATTTATTTCATATTAAAAGACTTTTAATCAAGATCCTGCTTGCCGAAGAAATGCCATTTCGCGTTGTAGTTTGTTAGTTAACATGTACTCGGCCTATATTTATATATTGTTCTTTCAATTTTATTTTCCCTATTCTGAAACTTCGATTTGAGATAAAATAAAAAATTTTTATTGCCAGCAATTGCATCATTATCCTTTAATTTTCCAAGATTAAATTATTATTTTATAAAAAATTATTATTTTATTTGTAAAACTTTCGTCCCAATATTGTTCATTAATTATAGCAATAATAATGAAATCATGCTTTCTCATATTTCTTATCAAAATAAAAGATGTAGTTAGTAGTGAATTTTTTATTAGATAAGCAAAGATAAAAAATAAATTTGCTTGTAATATATAAAAAAAAATGTATAGTGTTCAAAAGTTTAAATTAACTAGTATTATTGGCAATGTAAAATATTATTAATATATAACCTCAATTATATTGCAGTTTGTGTTTCATATTTCGAAAACCTTTATTGTCGACCGTGAAAAATATCTTCGCCTTGCCATTTCAACGGAATGTCTGGATAGCAATCGCCGTATTTCTTGTTCTCGTCTTTTGCTTGTTATACATATCTACAACATGGGAGTATTATCAAGATGTTTCAACAAAATCGGCAGTCTACTGGAGCCAATTGAATGCCGCACCGACAGTCACCGAGAATCTTCTCATCCTTATAGGCGCATTTGCGCAACAAGGTACACGGATAAATGTAAAAGCAACATTCAACTTTGCAATTCTCGATTTGCAAAACGAAATATGTCAATAAAATGTATGGCAAATACGTAAATTTGTAAAATATAATAGAACTTTCCAATATTGAAGTTTTCGAAATCGCATTACTTCAGTATTTTGAAATTTTTTCTCAACCTCTAGTTTTATTCGACGGAACGTGAAATGAAATACGTGAAATAAAACCTTTGTATTTTGCTTTCCATCTCCTTTCTTGCCATAATCACTTCATTATGTAAAAAATATGGGAGAAAAGAGGTAAACTCAAGGATTTCAATTTACACACAACGAGAGAATTGTTTGTGGAAAAAAAAAATAATAAAAAAAAGAACGTATTTTGAACAAGAATCCAGAATAAAAACATTTTATCATTTTCTATACATTCGTAGGATATTCATATGAGCCACACAGGGTCCCGTCTCGAATCGTCACTCTCATGTTACTACTCGCCTCACTAAGCCTCTACGCCTCTTACACAGCGAATATTGTAGCCCTTTTGCAATCCACCACGGATTCAATCAGAACTCTTTCCGATCTCTTGTACAGTCCGCTAAAGCTCGGAGTACAAGATGTACAATACAACCGACATTATTTCAAGGTTGATAAATTAAAGTTAATTCTTTTAAAACGAAGAATCTAGTAACAGGAAAATTATATCAAATAATTTTCCTTTTGTCGGAATACAGGCGCTTCAAGATCCTATTAGAAAAGCGATTCTAGAAGAAAAAATCGAGCCGAAAGGGCAGAAATCTAACTGGTTGTCTCTGGAGGAAGGAGTGCGCCGCATAAGAAATGAATCCTTCGGCTTTCACGGCGCGGCAAGTCCTATATATCAAGTCATACAGCGTACATTTCAGGAAGAAGAAAAGTGCGGTCTATCTGAAATTGATTACATAAATGCGATATATCCGCTTCTCGTGATACAGAAACAATCGCCTTATTTAGAGATAATAAAAAATGGGTAAGTTTATCTCGACTTGTCACGTTTTCAAATAAAAGATAAGAATTTACGTAAATGAATTGAAGTTTAACGTGAAAGTCAGAAAAACGCAATAATGCTTCGTATTAAGTAAGTCTATAATAATCTTAAGATAATCAAAGATATCTAAAAAAGTTGATACTGTAAGCGTTATACTTGTAATGTAAAATTACGCTTTCATTGGAAATAATTTTGTTTATAAAATTATCAAAATACAATATACAAAATATCTCAGAATTGATATAAGCGAGAAAGAGGTAATACTAAACGAAAAAACTAAGTTAAAAATATAGATTGAATTTTTTTTTGTACATGATCATCCTTTTCTCGTTTATATTATCAGTTTTAAAATATCTTGTAAAGAACATCTCGATTTTTGGGAGAAAAAAATCGTCTACTAAAAAAATATATCTTTTAAGATTTTTTAATATTAACTTGTTAATCGTATTCAAAAATAATTTTGTTTTGCAATTAAATTTGAAGAAAATTACGTTGGACGCATAAATTGCTAGAATAATACTCGACTTATGACATAATACTCGAGAAAAATATTTTACAGAGCTTTGAAATTACGAGAATACGGATTGAAGTATCGCGACGAGTATCGTCTGTATATAAAAAAGCCAGTGTGCTCGAGTCAGACTAGCTTCATCACCATTGGTTTCACAGAATGCTACTTTGCGATAGTCGCAATGGGTTACGGAGCGTTACTTAGCGTTATCGTGTTTATACTCGAGTTGCTGTGGCACAAAAGGTAATGTTAATAAGGAAGATTACCTTCCATACACGCCATTATTATCTTGTATTTCTCTTCATAGGCAAAATCAAGCTATACCAGAAGAGGCAATTCCAACTGTGGTAGAAAAAACGGACCTTGAAAATATCAATTATATTGACTAGATTATTGCAAAACTACACTGTATTCATTTAGCAAAATCTAAAAGAGAATTAAAGACTTTCTAAATTTCTGATAAATTACTTTGATTGCTCAGCGGATTCTTTCGGCGATTTTACGAAGGAAAGTCGATAGTCAATATTAATTTAGTACATATTAATATAGCGTATGGTAATTAATAGTAGAAATTAATAGTAGAAAGTATTTATGCAATTCTACTTAATGGAAAGAAAGCTAGCCTCAAAGCTTTCTCAATGTGTAATATGTACCATTTATTACAACATAAATAAAATTTTCGCCTTGCAATGCAATATGTGTTACAAATTAATTAACAAAAAAAGCTGTTTTTGTAATCTCATGCAAGTTTTAATAAAGATCATTAAATGTACTGCATATTGTATGTATATTTATTTGTATTCTAAAATATATCTCTACATAAGAATCAATTAATATTGTAAACATAATTTCTCATGGTTAAATCAATATAATTATATTAAAAAATTACAAAATATAGTCATATATTATTTATGCTTAATTTATGCTTTATTCTTTCAATTTATTCTGTTTTATATCTCTTGTAGAAATTTAATATTGAAAAATAAAAATTAATTATTTTGAGTAGTCTTGTTTAACAATGTTAAAAATAGTGTTGCTTAAAAAATAGTGTTGTTTTTGTTCGAAATAAGTAATTTCTAATATTAATTTTGGCCAATATTAAATTAGATTTCTAAGGGATAACTTTGCGTTTACATTTTACAATAATTTTAGTTCAATAAGTGAATTTAATTATACATATATAAATAATTGTTATGTGAGCATTTTGTTTAAATCTCCAAAGAATATTAGGAAATCTATTATTCCAACTGCCGTCATTTGTCAATCGAATATATACTGTGCTGACATCTGCTGACAAAATCTCACATCAATTTATGTGATGTGAAAAATGCGGTCACGCGATATATAAATCTAGATATATATATATATATATATATATATAAAACAGCTTATACTTATAAACACAAATATAAATGCAAATACAAACAATTGCAATAGATTATTTTTGCATATTACAACATTTTTGTACAAAACAATATATTATTGTATACGTATATTTATGTGTAATAAAAATTAAAACTAGACTTTGCGTTTCGTATATATATCTCTTTTTCTCTCATAAATCTTTTCTAAAAATGAATCTTATAATAACGCTTATAATATCAAAAGAAACGTCTAACATCTATGATAAAAAAGATAAATTTCTTATCTGTCTAAACTTGCAAAAAATACTCTTTAGATAATTATACTTTAAAATTCTTCAAAGATTTATTTTGAGAATCTATAAACTCGTCGCTTTATACGCAATTCTTTGCAGTAATTTGCTAGTGCGACACAAATGTTTCTTCGAAAAACACACGTCTGCGACACTTAATGTCATAATGAGCAGATTTCGTTATGTATCTTTGATTAGCCTTTAGCTTTGAAATTCTCCTACTATTGTCTTACCGACTATGTTGTGGCGGCACGGTGTCATGGCAACCCCTGGCGTGTAAACCCTCGACGTTAGTTGCGATTCACCCTCGATCGCGCGTCGCGATGCCGCCGAATACTCGAACCTAGAAATGTCATTGTTCAAAACAAAAGAATGGTGGAGGACGCAGTGCGGAGTGAACGAATCTTTCGACAGACGCAGCCTGCTGATCGCGCCGTTGTTCGGTGCCGACCGGAAAGACGTCATCATCGTCGGCAGCCACAGCGGACACCTCCGGATATACGGCCCGTCCTCACAATGGATAGACGAGACCAAGTCGCCGAGCGGCTTCAAATCCTCGGATCTAATCGTCGAGATGCAAATCGGCGACTGCATCGTCGACATCAAGGCGGGAAAATTCGTCTCGTAAGTGAGCTCGCGAGGTTTGCGAAGTGAAAGGACATTATTGACGTCGCGAAGAATTGCACGTTTTTAACTCTGGAATGCATGACCTCGTAATGAAGATTTGCGAAAGCCGGAATAACAGGAAAAATCATTTCAACGGCTTAAAATCAATTACGATGGAAAAAAATTAATTTAAACTTGAACCGAGAATTAGCTACAAGAGAAATAAAAACTAGTCGTGTGTAAATAAGAGCAACGCAATGATGAGATAGAAAATAAGTTATAGCAGAGCTCTCTAAAGCTTCGTCTCTTGGGTATCTTAGATTTATAGGAATATTTAATAATATTATCACTGCATAATTCGCAGGTTTTGTAATTATGATTAAAATTAAATAAATTATACAAATTAAAAACATATGTAAAAATCTCTATTTATTTTTAATAATTTAAATTAATCCTCTTAATTTTCTAAAAGTTGTAAAGTATTATTTAAAATTTAAAATTATTGAAATTATTTAAAATCACTTATAATTAAACAAAGGCACTTTTTACAGCTATATCTTATTTCAGTGGCTTGCAAGATATTCGACTTGCTGTTTTGACATCCAAGAAACTCATCATTTACGGTGTCATTTTGAAACAAGGTTCCGTCGAACATGGTTTGTATCACAATATACAATATCATATTAAATTATAAATTAAAATGTAAACATATTACTACTAACATATTACTCCTAAATATATTACAACTTGCTAACTTTTTTATCGCCCCCTTTAAACTTCTAAATTAATTTTATAAATTTCTCTTCTTGTATTAATATGTCAAAATATAATAATACGTTTTGTAATGTGCAATTATATAAATCGTTCTTCCATTAGTTTTAATTTGAAAATATATTTACGTTAATTATTAATTACGTTAATCGTTAATATTTAATTAAAACAAAAAACAGATGATATCGCTGCAGGAAATCTCGCATGACTTTTCTATTCTTTTAATTGGAGAATCACAATATGCGCCCCGTGTTATTGAAATATTAATGTTAATATCGTGACAATAACGTTAATCGCACGCAGGAACAACCTTCGAGAAAGATGGACAGCCTACAACAACCAGCAAGATCGGTGGAATCGTGAGGTCCGCGTGTACAGGTCCGGTTGGAATTCTCGCGAGAGACCCGACTTAAAGAATGGTCCGCTAATTAGATTTTACAGTCTGAACAAACAAGTCTATACGGATATAGAATATGTCGAGCATTGCATATATTTTCATTTCATGCCTCGTGATCATTAATATCTCTCGTTATTAGTTACCACAGCTTATGCTACAACTGCTAATGCAATCGCCGCTATTATTACCGGCATTATCCTCATTATCGTTGTTATTATTATTATTGCTATTACTGTAATTCTTAAGTTCGATGTGCAATTTATATATTTGGGAGGACGGAACGTGTAATTACTTTTCGTTCGATCTCCGAGGGAGAAGGGGCCCTCACGGCCCGAGGCGGTCAATCCCATAGACCCGTCTCTTCTTCCGAGAGCCGGTCTTCCTGGCCGCGTAGATAAAACGACCGCGAGCGGTGTGCCGCTAACGAGCATCACGAGCGCGTTAAGTTATTCCCGCGCGCAAAGATCCTCGACGAGATGAGAGATGGAGAGATGGAGAGATGCGCGCAACCGACAATATCTCGCGATACCGTCGTGGCTTATTACGACAGAGACGATTTTTGTACGACCGCTTCTTACTTGGCAACTCGCAACTCGTACAAATCGTAAAGCCGATATCTCCGCTCTCTGTCTCTTTTGCAAGAATATGTAATGCGCACTCCGCGCGCGACGAATCGTGTCAGAATTGAAGTGGCCGTCATTGAAATTCATAGAACAATCAAGAAGATTACGGAGCAGCCGTAATACATGCGAAGATCTGACACGAGAGATAAGGATAATTGTTACTCGCTACTCCGATAGATGAAAAGTTAATATTTTAGTTTCCTTTCCCTTAAATATAGTAAAATTCTAAAAAAAAATCAATTAAAATCTTTTTCAGCGAATTTTTCTCATTTATATTCTTATTCGTATCACGTGTTACAAACTCTCTGAAATGTGATTATTTGACGATCCCTCGTTGAATACACTAATATACTATTTTCGATCTTCGTAAATAGACGAATAAAATGCAGACTACAACATTCAACGCTGATGTGGGGGGGGGGGAGGGGGGGGAGCATAAATATGAATCTATGTGTGCTCAATCGTTCGGTCGTGCGATATCGTGTATCAAAGTACAGAAACGCGTCGTGCAGTCTCGCTCATTACAGTGGCGAACGATCGAAAACGCAAGTACACAAGTACGACAAGTCTCTCCTTCTCGATGTTTCCTCCGTTTACGTCAATTTACGTAACGTCTGGGAGACTTTTTCAATTTCCTGCAACCGCCTCGATTGATGTTTCCACGCTTGATCTTGTATTGTTGATTTGAAATTAAAACGCCTTTGAAAGATCAAGGAGAAGTTAGATCAGACAAATTTGACCCTAGAATGGCCATGTAAGGAATATTTGTCTGTATTAATATTAACACGATCTACGCAGTTCCATGCGGAAAATTATGTAACTGCCGCGGGGAAATATGAATTGGAATATGGTCTTGATCATTAGAACCTTACACAACCCTCGTCTCTATAATTTGTGATATCATTATGGTAATGTATAACGTATAATAATGTTACGATCTGAAATAATCTTCGCGTTGCACACTACAAAAAATATCAAATTGTATATGTACTTTATATTCCGTATAATATACTTCCGCCTATAATTTTTCGAATGTATTTTATGCAGTCAATCCGTAAAAAGACAATTAATATCAGATTTCAAGAAATTTATAGTTCTAGAAAGAGTTCTGATCACAGACATTATTTTTTCATTTTTTTAAATGAATTTCTAATGAATTTTAAATGAATTTTTAAAACGTTTATTGCCCAAGAGAAACTTCTACGAGCAACAAAGTTCTGGACTGTGTCGAGAATGTGTCGAGAATTCCTTTGATAGATTTTCTAATCAGAATAATTTTCTCCGAAAAAGCCTTCCTAAGATGATAAATATTTAAAAAATGAGGATAACATTTCGTCGTCTCCCTTTTTAAAATTCATGTAGAACTATTTCTTAATCTTATAATGAATTGAAAAACTCACAGGACAAAGTGGGACACACGCGAACCTAACATCTCAATTTGTTCCTAAAGTAATTTCTGTATTTTAATGGCCAAAACTTTGTCTAACTTTGTCTGTATAGAACTATGAAACTATTAGAAAAAATAATTAGAGATAGCAGAAAAAAGATAAAATCAGAATTCCTAATAATTAATGAGTTTCCACGAAATAATACATCAGCATCACGTATACTCATTCCTCATTTTGTCAATTCCTTATTTTCATTATTAATCTATCAAATCGAAAGAAAATAAAGTTTGTCCGACGCTCAAAGGTAATCTTTCTGGCTGATGAAAAAGCGCTGGCTGGTCAAAATGACCGGTTCGGCCGTTCCGGTGTTAAAGGCTGCCTTCGCGGCTCGATCCGGGATCGAGAGGCGCCTCGAGCAAGTATCTCGTTAAATCTAGCCGATATTAGACGCGGCAACAACGACCGTCGGCCGTTTCGTAATAATTCGCGAGCGCCGATACGACGTCGAACACGTTACGTCGTCGAGCGCGTGCGCGCGATTCCTCTCCGAGCGGGCGTGGAACGGAACGCGAGAACGATTATCTCCCTCGGTGAAAAAAAAACTCACGGTTCACAGCCGATTTTCCGTTCCGACCGCACGCTCGCGGGGAAAACGCAAATTGCACGCGAGCTATTCTCACATACACATACAACTCGCGGCTGTCTGATTCACTTCTTTCGTGAGCTCGTTAAACACGTTGCGTCTACTTCCTGACGCCAAGAAGGCGCCATCAATTTTCCCATTAGCTTTTTTTTATTCCCGCAGCAAGAAGTATCAATTTTCTTTTACAAGTATTATTTGCTAAAGGCAAAATAAGAAATCAATTTTTTTCATTCATTTCAGATTGAGACATTCGAAGGCATATATTAGTTAATTTATCAATTCGTAAAATTAAGAAAATATAAATAGATGAATAAATAAAAATAATTGCAATAATATTTATTAATATTTATAATTTTATTTTTATTTTTATTAAAAATAAAATTTTAATAAAAATTCTTTTTTCCCCTCCCCCGATCAAACGTCTAGGATATTTAATGTTTTATTTCGTTCTCTTGCAACTTGTAAATAAAAAAATCAGCTCTCTTTTTTTCTAATTTTAATGTACATGTGTGTATGACGCGCGCGCGCGCGCGCGCGCGCGCGTGTGTGTGTGTGTGTGTGTGTGAGCAAGAATATTCTCTCTTACTTATATCTTTCTTTTTTCATTGTCTTTATCTTTCTCGTTGATTTTTTTTTTCTGTTTACGCTATTCTAATGAAAGAAACGTGCTCATCTATACTTTGCCCACATTTTTTTCTCGCGCACTCGTTATAACATAGTCGTTGTGATATATACGGTCTGCAAAACACTGATCACTCTCGTCCGGACGCTCAAACGCGGCCACGGATGAATTGCGGTCTGACCTATATACAGACAGGAATCATGATTGTCCGCCGGCTCGAGCCGCTTGTCTAGCGCCGCTTGGGCTCGCACGTCAGTCTCGCATATTTATTTCTTCAATTAACTGTAATACATATATGTCTACAGGCGTACATAATCGGCCTGATTTAATGCCAAAGACCGTTTGAAAAAAATGCAAAGCAATTCTTACCAGATCTGACAAACATCATCCTTGTAACGGAAAAAATTCAAAGAACGCATTCCTCTCCAAGGAGTGCATTAATAAATATTACGTAACGCGTGTAATAAATTGATTCTCGAGATGCGTTGTTTAATCGTATGTTTAATCGTTCGAGTGGGTAAAAGTGAAAAGGAATATATATACGTGAAATAAAAACTTATGATAAATGACGATAAATAACACTTTTGTTGGGGGGAGGTTTATCAAATTAATCGAAAAATTATACAGATAAAATTATAAATAATGGAATGTACAAGTCTATTTTCCATCGTGGTTTATTAACATTCATAGAAAATATTCTCTTTATAATGCATTATTCGTTTAATCAGTAAACAATCAGTAGACAATTTTTTTTGACGACTATGATAACAAGTGCTATCGCAACGTTCGTTTCGCATTCGAAATGGTTGACGCGAAATTCCATTTCGATAAATAGAACGGGAATGTTTTATCCAAGTCTACGAGGTCTAATCGCAATCGAGGTCCGAACTATACAAAGATAATGTATTCATAAATTCTCCTTGGTACATAGTATAAAGTGGAAAAATGCAATGCAAAATACTCTAATATAAGAGGTTCAGAAATTTCTTTGATTTCTCCAATCTCAATATCAACTAAGATTTTCAATCATAAGTTTTTGTGTCTTAAATTAAAGATTATTAATAATAGCTATTTCTTATCACACCGTCGCAGGGGATCTCTGCAGCCTGGAAATCGCTTACGAGCACTTGCTCCCGCGATTTCCGGCGTCCCTGACGACGGGACCGTTCGGCGGCGTGCGGGGCCGGGACTTCCTCTGCGTCCAGTGCCTGGACGGCACGCTTCTCTTCTATGAGCAAGAGGCTCCCACCTTCAATCTGATTCTCGGGAATCGGCTGCTGCCGGAGCCGATCGTCTACGTTTCGCGGAACGACGTCTTCGTGACGACGAGCTCCTCGTGGATCCTCGAATGCTACAGGCAGGTTGTTCCACCGTACCGTTCCGAGTAGCCCGTCAATGAACACCTGCCGGTATACAGATAACGCGGTGCGAGATTAGATTGCAGCCTCGTCTGCACCCTTTCAGGATTATGAGCTGAGAGGACAAATGGAGAGATATATGACTGTCATCGGATCTGCAACAGAGAGAAGAAGCTATAAGCTGTCCAAAAGATTTGGAGGATCAACTTGGAATTTGATTGGAGAAGAGGAGTCTAATTAAACTCTTCAAAATGCTTCTCCATTATTTAATAAAGAATCTTGAAGGCTGTGGATTCGATGTATCGATATACAGTTTAACAAAGTTGTAAATAATAATATTAAAACAGTAATGCAAGAGAACGATATCTTAGAAAAATTTATGAATTTAAAAAAATGTAATTTTTTTCGTGTTTTTAAAATCCGATGAGCGAATTATGTAGCTTATTAGGTATATCTTTAGAGATAGTTCGCTAATATATAGATATAGATAAAATAAGATCATCGCGGAAATATGTGTCTGTTTCGAACAGATATAAGAATATGGCGGAATTTGGCAGTAAGGATCACTCGGAGGAACCGAAGAACCTGGAACCGGACTGGAGTTATAATATTGGGGAAGCCATTCTCGATATCGACGCCGTTACTTTGAGCAGCTTCGAGGTCGGGATTCTCATACTCGGCGAGAAGAGTCTCTACTGTCTGAAAGACAATTGCGTTACCTTAAAATACGCAAAAAAGCTCGAGTACAAGGCATTGTGCTTTCAAGCTTACGTGATAGGTAATAACCGGCGGCAGATTTAGAAACTTTCCAAGAAAGAGAGAAAGAAAAAAAGAAAGAAATTAAATCTTGATCTTTTCAAAAGCTTTCATTTTTTCCTCTCTCTCTCTCTTTCTCTCAGAGAATAAAGGAAAGATGAGACAGACAAATAGAAAAGAATCTCGCTCACGTGGGCGTGATCATTGCGCGATGCGACACGTCTAATTAACTATTTTAACAGATAGAAAATAAATGTGCTAATTGAGCCTGATGCTTGTAGAACCGGATGGCAAGCTGATGGTGCTTGTAATTGCTGACACGAACACCCTGATGATTTACGAGGGTACGACTCTTAAGTGGTCAGCTCAGCTGCCTCTTACTCCAGTCGCCGTAACTCGAGCACATTTTCAGGTAACCAATTGCATAATTCTATAATTCATATCCTTATTTGATATGATATTTCGCGGTGTTGCTCGTCATAACAAACACAATAACGTGCCATCGTAAATTTAAAGAACTAACGATTTTCGTTTCATCTTTTCAGTAACAAATCGTAATATTTTTTTATTATATATCGTAGTTAATAATTAATATTATATTAAAAGTTACATTAATTCATCTAATAATAACATTAGCAATAATTAATGTCACTAAACATTTTTTTCATTTTTTATGATATATTATGATATATTTATAATAAATTGAATAAAAACTATATAATGTTCTCACTATCAGTCGACAACTTGTTCATCTTGCGACAAAGTCGACATATTTCTTGAAAAAAAAAAAAAAAAAAAAAAAAAAAAAAAAAAAAAAAAAAAAAAAGAGAAAGAAAAAGAACTTCGGTCAAGTTCATAGCGAAGATCATGTTGATAACCCTTCCAGTTCTATTTTACTTTACCATTTCGTCTCCGCACTGAAATCATGGTACAGCAGTCTAACGATGATCGATATATTCCCTCTGACGAAGCAAGTATTAATCTTCGTCGACGAGAGAAAAGACAGAAATAAAACAAATTATCGGTTGTCAAAGGTTGTCTTATCCGGATAACCATATTGGAAAATGATATACAGAAAATACGAAAGAATTTCTTTTAGAGGAGCGAAAGAGAGACAGAGAGAGAAAAGAAGACCTCGATGGAGCGCTTATCTACGTTCGCCACGATAGTCCGCAATCAGAGCCGATGACATTTGACAAAGAAGCGAGCCGGGACCTCCGTCATATCGGTGTTCCTCTTCCGTGTGTCGCACTATCGACACCACCAGCCGTTGTTTCTCCGACAATATTGCGTTAAAACTATCCTGTCCTTGCTATCAGCAAGCCTCTTCAATGTAATTTCTACGCGACACTTTTAAAGAAGTCACTTAGATAAGTAAAAAACCCTTTTGAACTTTTGATTTTGCAATGATGAAACTTCCTGTAAAATGTCTTCTCATAAAATAAATTTTACCTTATTATACGAAATTCCCCGAACGTTACAAAGCGAAAGAATATCTCGGATGAGATGAATATAGAAATAGAAATTACAAATTTCTCGTTAAAAACTTTGCGGAAGATACTAGTTCATATTTTTCTGTACGCAGAGAATGGGTCGAGTGCCAGTGATAAAATGATAATCGAACTGCTCAAGAATACGTTTGATCATCTTATAAATCGTCATTCGTTTTTAGAAATTCGTTTAGAAATTGTCGAAATCGCAAGAAATCGGCGAAAAAAGAAAAAAAGAAAAAAAAGAAAAGAAGCGAAACATAAAGGCGAAGAACTCGCGGCACGATGACGATCGAAAGAAGCGCTCAAAGCTTTTAGCATCGGCATCGGCCAATGAAAGACCAACCGGGGAAAGGAAAAAAACCGCAAGAGTGCAAGGAAGGACGAGGAGCCGGCAATTATCACCCTGGTTTTATCTTATCGTCCTGCTGGCCGCAGCTAGCACGCAGGCCAGCAAGGTTGCCATTGTTGTCTTTCCGGAGGACACAGTGCGCGCGAATTGCTGGTTAATTAGCTTAATACCGAGAACTCCGCTTCGTTAATCAGCGCGAACTATCGTCGCGGCAACTGGAGTTGTTTCGCGTGTAAGCGCCGACACGAGAAAAACGCCTTAGAAACCGCCTAAACCAACCGGACGCCAGTGTGTATTATGAAAATAGCAACGAATACGATTATTCTTATCTTATCTTACGCAATGCACGACAAAAGCAGAAATAGCCTTTCGGCTTGCCGCTATGAAAAAAGAATCATGTCATAATCGTCCGATTTAAAGTTCTATATGCAAAAAAGCTATCTACCGCATTTAAAATGTCGAGAAACAAAAATATAATTATACAAAATTATAATTAGTTATATATATCGCCACGGTCAAAGTACAAGGACGGATCGCTTCAGTTTTTTTAATTTTGAAGGTCAATTCACTTTTACAGACAGGTCTTTAATTTAACTTTAATTTAACTCTCATATTGCTTTTGCGCATCTGCAGGATAATAACTATGATGTACAGGCTATTTCACGTTTCCCGCGGTTCTTTCTTTTTTTTTTTCTTTTTTTTTTTAATCCACGGTTTCTTTGACCAATTTGGGGGGATGATTTTTCCTTTTGCGACGATGCGACTGTAATTTAAAGTCTGATATTTCTTTTTTTAGCACTTAGACGGAGTGATCGTCGTCCTCTCGGAAGATGGCCAGCTAGAGGCTTGCTACTTGGGCTCGGAGCCGTCGTTATTCATCGCGCCTCCTCTTCATCGACGCGGTTACGATTACGTGGCCGCCGAAGATGAACTCATGGAGCTCCGCAAATTAGCGAAAAAAAATAGGACTTCCGGTATGAATAAAACCGATGAATCAATTATTATTAGCTGTAAGTTGAATCTTAAATATAATAAATATAATAAATATTATTATTAGCTGCAAGACTAAGTCCATCGATCTTCCGACGACTCAAGTCGTTTTATTAAGCAAGTTTTACAATTACTGCAGACACACATGTTAATTATCACGTACGTTGAAATTAAAAGGCAATCATTTTGGTGACGTTACCATGGATGCCGAGCTGATAATATCGGTGACCGTGTCCCCGGATCTGGAACCCTGTACGCGTGGAAATCAGGACGACTCTAAGGACGACACCGAGGGTCGTAGCTTAATGTGCAGAATCACCATCGAATTATCCACGTACACGACGCTTCGCGACGTTCAAGTGTGCGTCGACGTCTCAAAGCCGTTCGTCGCCGAGAAGGCCTGCCACGTTATTACCAATCTTTGTAAGCGAGTCACGTAAAGCTGCATATTTACGACATCATATTCCCGAGCGCAAGAGAGATTGCCGTTTCGGAACGAAGTTAGAATGCGAGGGGGAAAAAAAAAAGAAGATAGAACGGTACCGTTGAAAAAAATTCTGTATTTTATATCGCGATGACACGGCAGACTCTATCTCTTCGCGGTCGCGCAACGGCGGAATTGCCGGAATGTCAATTAGCCGCGGCTAATTCGTTGGTACGTCACTTCGTCCTATTCGACCGTGTGAATGCCATAGGTGACCGTCACATTCTGCGCACGATGATCTACGCGACGACAGATCTGCCGGCGATGTCGTCAGACGTGAGAATCACGGCGAGCTACGAGATGGCGGATCGTGGGAGCCTGCGCGTACTTCAGAAGACGGCCCAACTGCCCCTGAAGATGATGCTGAGGGCCTGCCCACCCGAGAACACGTCCACCTTCACGGCAACCATCAAGTGTAGCGAGCCCCTCGTCGCTTTTAGCCAGCTGTTTCCCGGTAAATCCATCGGCTACGTCGTTTATAATGCCCTCCCCCGACCTCTCCCGCCTCTCGCGACCAGGGCTGCAACCGCGATAAAACTATTCCCTCAAACCATCGACGAATTTTTCTCTGCGGTTTCGCATAATAAAACTCCTTGAAAAATTCTCCTAATTCGTTCTAATCTAAATTTTAAAGTGTAAAAGTTGATGTCACAACTGTTGCATTTTATGAGGATTCAGATAGCTTTTTCCAAAAATATATTATTTTATCATGTATTTATAGACTTTGATGAATTCATAAAAAAATATTACAATATAATTGATAAAATTGTGAACTTGTAAAAAAATCCTTTTCTCGCAAAAAAAAAATAGAATATCATTATTTTTTTAAATAAAATAAATGTGAATGCATAAATCACTGTGATATCACGATTACTTCTTTAATACAATAGATAGAAATACAAACGATATGTGTAAAAAGTTCGAAAAGTTTAATATGTGAAAATTAATTCCCACAAATGTTGATTTAGTGGAAAAATCGGTTGTTTACAGACATGCGACATAGGCCGTAGCTTTGTCTTGCCGCCCTGTGGTGGTCTCGCCGCCGTAAAGGGAATTCCCTAAAAACTCACGGATCTTTTTTTACTCCCACTGCCTCGTGATTCGCCCCGCTGTTCGGAAATTACGGGCCAGGAAATTGTGGCTAGAGAATTAGGATGTCTCGTTTGCGAACGGCAATATTAAGGAATCTTTCCAGTCTCTCTCGTTCGTGGTTTAAACGCGCGGTCTCTCAGCCCACCTAATACGATAATCAGACATCGCGGGCCCCAGGAACCTTACCCGGACCTCTTCAATCACGGCGCATTTTCTTCCTTTTATCAGCCTCTTGACTTTAAGCCTCGCACACCTGGTAGATTCATAATTTAAAGTCGGTAAAATACTCGTTAAGTGAATTCCTTCCCTCCCGTGCGACCGCTCAGGACCGAAAATATTAATCATAAAAAAATATCAATTTTCTTTCTCTAGTCTCATTATTTCTAATACAAATATTTCAAAATTTTCAACCATACATTATTTTTATTGTTTTTTTTTTTTTAAATTCAAAGTTTTTAATCAAAATTTCAAAAAATATTAAAATTTGTTCTATTCATTTAAGGTTAAACCTTGATTTTAATCTTGAATTTAAATAATTCGGATTTTCTTATTTAATTGCCTTCTTCAAAAGTTCAGAAGTTCGTAAAATAAAGATTTTAATTTACAATAATTCTAGAGTTTACAGGAGACGTGCAAAGGCAAAATTGGAACGCACTCGGCTTGCAGCACGTGCAAACTGGTAGCGTAGTGACAATCGTTTCCGGTGCAACTAGCAATCGATATCGAGTGCAGTCGAACGACGGGCTCTCGATGGCCTTGGTGGTTCAACAGCTGGTGAATAGACTCAAAGACAAGGCCACCGGAAACTTTACGACCGCCATCGCGCAAAACCACATACAGCTGGTCCAGTCCCAGATGGAGGCGCACTTTCGTAGCCGTCAGGAGGCGGACAAAATCGCGGTAATTTATTTAAATGAGACTTTAATGCAAACCACACCTAATCTTGATATGTGAATAGCTTGAATAAATATGTTCATGCTCGTACGTAGACGTGTATTACGTCGCTAAGTATAATTATATACGTACTCGATTGATCTAATTCTAAGATGAAAATACTGTTCCAATTTATTTATTTTCCACAAAGTTGTCTTTCTTTTTTATTTTTATTAATCCCTCACCATCCTGATTTCATCTTATCGAAAAGATTGAAGATTTGACAAACTTTCTCTGTTTGAGATTAATGCAAAATTGCGCATTCTCAAAATTTGTCTTTCTTACTTCTGCTTATATATTTCTTCTTGTCTCTTTCTCTCTCTCTCTCTTGAAGCTCATGTCCACTTCCGCCGTTATCGAAAGGTTTAAGAACAGTTTCCCTCGCAGTCGCGACGACGACAACGATGACGGCGTTGGCGGCGTCCGATTCGTTAAACATCGCCGTTGCCGTCGATTAATTATCTCTTGCCTCCTCAACATGCTTTTTTGTTCTCTCTGTAAGTACAGAGCGAGATCGGGCTGCTGTCGACCCAGTTGAGAAACATCGAGAGGAGGATGCTGCGTGCCGTGAGGGAGCGGAACACCCGGTCTTTGGCCGCAACCGGATTGCCGTTTCTCTTGGAGTCGACCTATCGCGCGATCTTCGCGCTTCTGGACGATCTCGCGATCGCACGAACGGTAATTGAATGTCCTATCCTCTCAACAGCAGACTCTTCTCTTCCAGCTGGCTCTAAAATCAATCTCAACCCTTAACCATCGAGCCAAACGCGCGCGAGTTTATCTTTTTATCAAATATAAAATTATTTGTAATGACACCTTGATTTTTGACAAATACATTTTTATTGCATATACGCAATCAGTAATAGTAACTTACGTTCGCTGCATTAAAAAAAAAAAATCAAAGTTGTCTTGCACCAGCTCTTAGCATTATTTTTTATATCAACGTAGTAAACATTTTTTTATCTTTAGCTGATTTAAATAAATTGTTTTGATGAAAATTACAAGAGGATTTTTATTTTTATCATTTTTTTTTTCAACTGACTCGAAGGATTTTTAATTTTTACACACACACACACACACACACACACACACACACACACACACACACACACACACACACACACACACACACACACACACACACACACACACACACACACACTGACAAAATAGATTTCGAACCGCGGCTAAGTTGTAATTTCAAAATCCGTTTGTCTCGTGTAATATCGGCGAGTTGCGCACACTGTAATTGCTCGGTACAGTTGCCCTCGCTTATTCACCCGACGCTGACAGCGACGGCGAGCGGCAACCATAATCTCGGCCGTATAAAACACGCGAGAGCCACTTGGCGGCCGATCGCGACCGATACGGTACGCCATGCTTTATCGCGCGCCGATCTGGAAGCGGAGATGGCAATCGCACCGGTGGTTTCGCGAAACCGTATCAACATGCCCGTGATCGTTACTCGATCCCTCTCGTCGCGCTCGAGTGGCTTATTATTTGCGAGATTTATGGCACTCCGGGAAAGGGAGAATTCGATGTAAGCGCTGATCCGCGCGATACACAGGAGATCCATGTTGCAGACAAGACGCATAATGAAGGCAAAGACAGCCAAAGACGCCAGAAGGATCGCTTCGCTGTCATTAAACCGAATCAAAAGTACGAAGACGCAAACGAATAAAAAAATGATCGATACGGATACATCTCGCCAGGTTGTAACTTCGTAATCTTCGAAATAGAATTAAATTGCATTTCCTTATATATATATATATATCCGGATTTTTATGAAGAGCCATCAAGAACAATCTAACTCATAATAGCCGACGTTTCTGTAAGAACGAATTAAAGAGTGAATTAAATTAAAATCAAGATCGTTATAGTTGGAGTTAATTTTCAGTACGATAAAAGGGCACGATTGATAAACGTAACGAGAGAAAAAAAGATTACGGAGAAGTCGGTCTGACCTCGCCGAAATACCGGTTTTGATTTCTGACCCAAATCTCAGTTCGCATCATCCGGACAGATTGGCGACGTGCAGTCCGTCAATGCGGCGTGATGTAACGCAGTAATTGGGCTGTTGCAGGAACGGGAACGCTCCGGCCACGGTCTGCGGTGCGTCGTGAGGTTACTGCTCCTGCTGTTGCGGCTCAATGTAAACGATGATAAGTACGCGATGCTCGAAGCCGCGATCGGATTCGAGCCGCAGCTGCGTGACGAGCTCGTAAGTACTTTTGTGACGCGATGGTTGATATATATATATATTTTTTTTTAATATATATATATATATATATATATATATATTAGGGCATGTATATATATATATTTTTTTTTAATATATATATATATATATATATATATATATATACGCCCTAAGTGGTTAAAATACTAAAAATATAATTTCAATTTAATCAATTTTGATTAACTCATAATTATTTAGAGAATAAAGACAGCAACTCTCTTAGGCGATCTTGATCTTAGGAATCTGATAATTTTTCTTTTATCAAATGTACATATATATATATATATATAAAAGGAGGGTTAATCGATTCAAAATTTGAATATATCGATTTATTAAAAATTAGCTTTGAGCTGCTGCGTCGTAAGTTAAAAGCAAAATTAATTTCAAATTTATATATATCGAGTTCGCTGAGAGTTGCTTTCTTTAATCTCTAATTATCTGATACGTAGCTTGGCATATTACATTGTATAGTTTATTATAATTATTTATTTTTACATAAATCCGTATTTTTGCACGCGAAGAGATACATTCTTTTCATAATATTAACCATCTGGAAGAATCAGGTTGCAATCGTACAAAGTTCCCAATTTACATAATCGTAGAAAGTTCTCGTTACCATGTGTCTGCAACAAATACTTTTTTCGAAAAGTTCGATTGATCGGTTTTTCAGGATTGGGAAGAGATTGCTGACGTCAGTCTGAGTACTTTTTTACGGTACACGTCAAGAAAATCCACAAGTCACCTGGATGCAAAGGCCCCTACATTAAGCAAAATGACATCCACCAAGGAGTTCGCAAAGCTGAAGAAACGTTTGGTTCACGCGGTCGAACGTCTCGACAGTTACCGAGAAGCCGATATGGCCGAGAACGAACAGTTAGAATCTGGCAGTCGCGCTTCTTAAAAAATCGTTAATATTAATCGATAGACAAAAAACAAATTCCTTAGAACGCATCACACTCGATGTAAAAAAAAAAAAAAAAAAAAAATCGTGAATCATTAAAATACGAAATTAAATCTATCACAATACAATTGAAGTAAATATAATTTTTCACAAAAAAAAAATGTTCTCTTCACTTCATCTTGCGCTGTCTCGATAAAAAAGAGAGAAGAAAATTTTTCAAATGCAAAAAAAAAAAGAAAAACAGAATCTGTATTCTGTCAGGTGAGTTTCCAAGATTCGTCGGCATGATTAATCGTCTCGGCATCTTTAATGAGATCCCCGGGAGTATTACCGCGAGTATTGGGCATATCTTGGCGCCGTTACATGTGCATACACACACACATATATATATATATATATATATACCGATATGTTACGCAGGTACATGCGTATTATGGACACGCCAAGTCGGACCGAGGCGCGGTTTACGTAAGTGCGTCCATACACGCGCCGGCGCTGCGGCGATAATTTTATTCCGCAGCCTGCGGCATATTATTGAAATAGGCGAAGTCGAACGGCGTAACGTATAGTTTGAGTGATTCACCAGCTGGCGCCACGATTCCGCTTTTTCGAGGCTAATTAATGGGAAGAATGTACGAGACGGGAGGGTATGTGTTTAACTCGGCGGGACCCATAACAGCCACGCGCTTTGTTCGCGATAATTTTCTTACGAGTCGCGGTCGCTGTGTAATGTATGCAAAGTGCTTGCCCCGCGTAGAATGGAAAGGATCGCAAGAAGTTTTTCAGATCCCGGTGTGCTGCGCGCACACACGCTATTCGATATCGCGACAATAAAGAGACACGCAACTTATCGAACTATTATAGTGTTACGGGGCAGAACACAACCGCGCTTCTGTCGTCTTCCTCTATTATCAGGATTGTAACAAAAGGATTGTAACAAAATCAAGGATTGTAACAAGGATTGTAACAAAATCATCCCAGAATGTGGAGTCAATATTCCGTCGAAAATATACACATCTCTGTGATTCTAGCAAATTGTATTCTTTAACAGAGCGTTGAATGAAAACTTGTATTCTTGTCTATCTGTTAAAAAAAAAAAAATATATATATATATATATTTATATATAAAATATACTCTGTATATGTTTTAATTCCTACTAAATTGGTGATGTAAATAAAAATTATATACGTGTATCTTTTTTCGACTTAAAGACGATTAGTGTATTTTTTTTTGTTCTTTTAGAAATTGCAATAAATTAATAACGATTTTTGTATTTTTAACGCGTCCGATACTCGTGTCAGGCACGCGAGCATTCATATCCCGATTCATACAATGTGAAAGAGACTTCTCATGCGCACGCAGATGCGTGCTCCGTTCCGTACGCGGCTTCCCACGAGCGTGAAGAAACAAATAATCACGAGGCCCGAGTAACCTTTACCGAAGTGCTCGGCAAATATTTAGACGGCAGCACTTTTCCATTGCGGCTGATGTAACAGATTGAAATATTTGTGGCCGCAGCTTTGCGGTTCGGATAAACGTAACGTCTCGCGGTAACATTGGCAGATAACCGCGAACATCAGTGCCGTAAACAATGCAACAATGTTGCAATGATGAAAGCCTTTACGGGCAGATGGCGTTTAATTGCATTGGCATACAGTCAATACAAATCGAGCGCAAGGTTTTCCAGAACTTTATCTCACTTTAACCTCAATAATTGATCTTACAAAGTGAAATTGGCATTCTCTCTTAACTTGGGAAGATTCGGGAGAAGGCATTATTATTTACCGCAGCTTTTCAACATTCGCTATTAAACATTTCGATAATCGTAATTTATATTTAGTCTGATCAAAATCAACAATTTATCGTAAAGGTAAAAGCCATTTTGCAATATTCTAGTGCCGGGGCATATTTCTCCTGCTGAATTTCTCAAGAGGAATATGACCGTAACGATCTTCAATACAAATAGTCGCCTTCGCAATTCCCTTGGAAAGTCTGAAGAAAACGATACGTACGTCGAATTCAGCTCGTACCGCCAATTATCTCGCACAGCAACGTGAAAAGATATATAGATAAAGAGAGATGCCGCTTTCAACGAAATATTCCCGCGTCTGAGGCGGAACGATCGATCAATCGATCGCCCGAGGCGCGTTACAGACTTGGGAGAAAAAAATATATACGGCAAATCGATAAACATGCGGAATAAATCGGCGACATCTCCGAAGGTGTAGAAGGAAAATTACGGGCCGTACACCACTATATCATTTCATTTCCATTTTGCCTGAGGAAATTCAAAAAAACATTGTGGGAGGGAGGGGGAGGATCTCGTATCTCACCGTCATTATTGGCCATCGTCGTCGTCACTACTTTGGGAAAAGGGAAGAGAGTTCACTGAGGTCAGGGTCCGATGCATCATATTACCGCACTTCCAGTTTTCTAAGCACAAACGATGAATTGCGTACTCCGTTCCTTATTATTATCTGTCTAACGTTCTCTGGATCTAACGTTCTCTCAACTATGATAAATCGCGCACGTGCGCAGTATGGTTAAGAAAGATACAAAATCGATAGACTAATCAATATCTGGCTAAAAGCGCTTTGAAGAAACATGTGGAAGCAATTGGTTCAATTTTTATGCATACGATATTAGTAAATGTTTATGTAAATATAAGCTTTTCTTTTTTTATTAATATTATATAAAATTGATTTTTCTGCTGTAAAAAAAAAAAATTACTTTCTTTTATCATATTTGTTTGATTTTTGATTTGTTTGAATTTTTATTAATGCAGTTAATAAAATAAAATGTAAATAATAAAATGGAACAAAGAATATAATTTTTTAAATTATTTAAATTGAAACTAACAATTAGGCTTTTGCAAATTACTTACAAATATCGTAAGCGAATTGTTCCTTCGTCAGGGAAGGGCAAAATTGAGGAAATTATTTAAAGAATTCGATGAAAAAGTTAAGGCATCGTCATCTATAGAAAATCTCAAATTTTTTGCTGATAACTATCTGGTGCTTGACTTAGAAATGATTTATCTATGAATTTCTGTTATTGAAAACAGAATTCGGCGCCGCACACGTTGTCCTTTGCATTATGCCACATACAAAGCTAATAGGCCGGGAGGTCTAGAGCGACCAACTCGTTTACATCTTTCTATTGCCAACTATTGAAAAAGCCACTTGACTTCCCGCTGGCTTGTGTAAACGCGGCATGGATCGCACAAGTTGCGGTAGACAGATGAAAGAAGGTTGCAGGCGAGTTAGAAGGACGATAAATGAGACAGATGGGGGAGAAAGAGTCCGAGGAGCATACCGGAGAGGAAGTGCTGAAGAGGGTTTCGCGTGTTACGTGTTTGTCACTCGATGCCAACGAGAGAGAGAGAGAGAGAGAGAGAGATGCGACCTTTCCTCTAACTCACCGCTTCCGACAACTGGCATTCGTTCTTCGAATTAGCTGCGACAAAGACCGTTGCACTCGGTACAATGAATGAGTTCAGAAAGAATGAGATACAGAAGACCGTTGGGTAAAAGAAAGGCGCTCGCCACTCGTGTGTTATTCCCTTTCATAGAAAAGGTTCACCGAAAATTTTGCAAGAAATGATAAACTAATTTCTTGATTTTCAAAATGATTCCAAGTTATGGTGGTAAAAAACTATTAGATCTATACAGTAAAATTTTCAACTTTAAGACACTTTCAATTAAAGTAAATTAATATTAAAATGTAAAATAAATATTAAAACGTAAATTAATGTAAAATAATATTAAAATTTAGTAGATTTGTAGAATTATCTGGACCATCTGGAATGCTTGTCTCGATGAATTCCTGATCAGCGGGGAGCGAGTTCCTCTACATAACTTGGAGACTTAAGAATATCATTCTAACAACAAAAAGGCCGATAAAATAAGATAAATGTTATAGAAAGAAAAAAAAATAAAAAAAATTCCTTTCGAAGAGCACAAATGACTCATACAAAAAAAATGCGATTAAAATATACATTTTTGTCGTATCACTTTTATCTCATTTATTTAAGCCTACATATTGAATTAAGATTTTATCGAATCTCAACCACATTCATGTATGTTTCTCGAATTTACGTGTACTCAATGAACGCCATATCCATAGAATTTGAGCGATACGCAAATACGAGTATGTATCACATATTCGTCAATTGACACGTAATAATTATAACTGCAATTGGAGCGGAAAAACTCAAAGCGACACTCGAATGAGAAAAAAGATAGTATGATACTATACAATTAACTCCTTTCTGGAACATTTTGTGTATCGCTTAAATTATAGAAAATTAATAATCTTTCAAGGAGAAACGATCAATGATCAGTGGCAGGAAGTAATTTTTCTGGTAATTTTCTTGCTCCGACACGAAAAACACGCGGTTTCTCATAACGTCGTCGTTTAAACGAAACTTTTAAAATTTCCGACGCGCAATAACGCATTACTACGATTCAACGTCCTCTCGGGGAGGGAGGGGAGAAAGAAGGGGGGTAAACGATGCAATTTAAGAAGGCCTCGTAAATAAACGATCGTCGCGGATCATGCAAAAAGACACGCGTCTCCGACGGGGGTCTTCGCCTATCGGGGTCTTTAAACGCCATTAAATTCCGAGAGAGAGCGCGAACGGAGCGAGCGGCCCTTTGGTCTCTCTTCGGTCTCTCTCTTCGGTCCAAGCCGGATTACGTGGAAACTCGCCTGCGGCTTCGCGCGCGATCGACCTTCCCGGAAGAAACTAGCCGAGGCCCGACGTAGACAGGGCCTCGGCTTCCTTGCGATCTCCGCATGGGAACACGTCGGCAAGAGAGCCGTGCCGCGCCGCGCGCGATTATGGATAGGATTCTTTTGTGCCCCGACATGCGTCCGCAATATGCGCGCCGCCGCGCCGGCCGATCCAGATAGGTGGCTTTTTAAATGCGCGCGTTTCTCGTCCCGTACGCGCGCGCGCGCGCGCGCGCACGCAGAAAAACTGGTCCCGAATGAAGATGCATATTGTATGGGGCGCGTAGATGCGGGAATCGAATACGCGCGGCCGCCCGTGAACGCGATCTATCGGGAAGTTAATTGGTATACCGGGCGGAAAAAACGGCACCGAGGGGCACTTGAAGGCCCCTCAAATCAATTTTCAGACCCCGTAGCTAAAGCGCTATCAAAACATCGGTGCAAAAAAATACCGAAGAAGTTAATTATCTCAGTTCGAAATGCGGTTTAAAAGGTCGTCATTTTTCATACGTTTGTCCGTCTACAAAATTTATTATTGCCTAAAATGTTAACATTAACAAATTCTAAATCTCAATATCCTATATGCGCCTGTTCATCCATTCAGATTTTTTATCTTCTTTCATCTTTCGAGAGATTATACCGATTTCTTACAGATCAGTTTTGGCATCTTCTTGATAAAATCGCTTGAAATTTTTAAGTATTCTACGTTGAAGTACTTTAGCGCAGCTCTTTTATGTCTAAATAACAATAGCGATCAATAATTAATAAGATACAAAAACGACGAAGCATTTCGAGATAAAACGGCTGAAAATGTTGCTTATTAAGTTAGAAACAATTCCTCGTAACTGTGAATACGTTCCATGCGGCATCCTATGTTCGATGTCGTATCTTCGAAAAAATTTAAGTTATGCCTGAAATATTTTTCTTGTATCGTCACGCTTTAAAAAATATAATGGTATCTCTAATAACATTCATGTCTGCGATCGATTCTTTATTTTCTTCATACACACACTCTTTCCCAACAACTAAGTTCTTCCAGAATTAGAGATATCTATACACATCTAACGCTCTAATTTACATATTTGAATCTACAATTCATCTCAATTTATAATCGACGAATATATAATCGAATTGTGCATGCATGCGATAACTATGTAGTGAAGTAACACAGATTGCGTATTCAAATTAATTGGGTGTGCGAAAGCCCGACAGGAATTCCTCGTCTCGTTTCTAGATCGGTAACTGCTCCAAGTCTACCACAGAATACGCCATTACCGGAAACGGATTCAAGATTGTACGGGAATGTGGACCGTACAAGCCGCAACGCTCTTCCTCTTTATAATCAAGATCGTATCACCTAACAAATGGTTGTTACGCAAACGAGAGGTCGCGCGATAAAACCAGAAACGTGGAGAAAGCCGATGTTGCCCGATGACTTCGAAGAAGTGACTTCAGTTCCGGAGCATCTTTTATCGCGCGATTGCAGCCGATAAAACGATAAAACGCTTTCAACTCGTGCGCATATAAATGTAATACTCGCGCGCTTATAAATGCAAAACACTGCAAACTGACATTGACAAAAATTAATATTATGAAAATTATAAAGAATTAAAAATTAATTCATTTTATAAAATTGTAAGAACATTCTGTGTCTATTCAAGTTATAACATATAAATTTATAAGTTCCTCTTTTTCCTCGAATAAAATAAGAATTTTGGAAATCTCTCAAATCTTAATCGTTTGAAAATTTCATATTTAATTTCGCAGAAATCATCTCTCATCTTTTATGAAATCATCTTCAAGTAATAATTAAATAATTTTAATATATAATTTAAATCACGCGCACACGTCTATTTATAAACATGACATGAAATATATATATATATACTAAACAGCCAGAAATTATACCATAGCGACGATGATTTATGAGCGAGTGGAAATTAAGATGCTACTTTAATCAAATATCATTCCGCGTGAATAATCGTGCCGATTGTTCGGGCGAGTGCGGAGCGGCGAAACATAAGAGACCCTCAGCGGCGCACGTCAGTTACCACCGCAATAAAATTTCGACGGAAGGATGCGCTCCCCCATCCCCCTGTCTCTTCTCCTGCTGGCATTTTATGATTTAATACCGGGACCACCTTGCTAAACTCGCAACTCCGGGACCACCAATAGCGACGTTTGAGGTTTAAGCCACCACGCGAGAGAAAGAGAGAGAGAGATCGATAATCAGTGGATAACGAGGCAGGGAAAGAGGGCGGGAGTGACCGAAAACCGCCGGGGCTTCTCTCCCAGGACTCTCTCTCTCTCTCTCTCTCTCTCTCTCTCTCTCTCTCTCTCTCTCTCTCTCTCTCTCGTCCTTCGATAATTGATGGCTTCCGTCCAATTACCGCGCTCCTTTACTCCTACTCTAAACATATACCTATTGCGGCCGGCCTATACCTACAGATGACCCGGAATCGAGCCCACCTCGGTCCCACGATAAGTATCTCTTGCCCTGTCAAACGAAACCGAAAAAGATGTTCCGAGACTGATATCTTTGTCCGAATTTCTTTTCGATGAGCTGTTTGTTTGGCGAGGAAGGAAATTTTCAAGTAGCCCTTTATCTTTTTTCACCGCGCTATATTAGAGATCTTTTAAATCCTGTCAAATATCGAGGAATATCCTTCTAACACATTAGAGTGAACAATTGTCTTAAAATATAATATAAAAAAATAGAACATAAACAAATTGTTTTGAGAAACTGTACTTTATTAAATAATCGAAATTCGAAATTTTCAAATCTGACAGATTTGAAAAAAAAAACGCAATTTTTATAACGTTTATAAAATCATATCTACAATTAGTTCCATATTTGCTTGTTTAATGCAGATTATTCTCTAAAATTTAGAGTGATACTTTACTATAATGTGTTCTAGAGAATCATTAAAACACATGGAAACTGTCATGTGATATATAAAACTTTTCAACCGCAAACAAGTAATGCTCTTTTGTAATATCTTTATTGTAAACGGCGATTACTAAATGGCGTAGCCATTGTAGCAATGTCATATTCATTTATTTATACTCATTCTCAAAGTGACGACAGAACGAGGCAGCATAATCAATGGGAGCATAATGAAGAACGGATGCAGAACATTGCGCATAGATAATGTTCGATTAGGAATCATAATTAGAGGCATAGCCGACAGCATCGTCAATCGCGCCCCGACCGCAAAATTGATTCTGAAAGGTTCGCCTTACTTAATCGCTTGAATCTGCTGAATCATCTGGGAAAAAAACTTGATCGCACTGTGCTCTTTGCCGTGCAGTCAAACACAAAAAGATGAACGATGATGAATAGGAATAGAAAAAGGAATGCGCTCGTCGAATTATCTCCTCATCGTGGAAACAAAGATCGATTTTCCGATTAGTATTCCTTTTTTTCCGCCCGATAGAATTATATAATGAGTTTGTCAAGTGGCTTATCTGCTGATTTGATCGTGTACGTTTCAAGATTTATATAGATAAGATCTGATTATTTGATTTGTTAAATTTTTCCTTCCTAGTTTTTATCATATTAAATAACGTATGAAAACTGAATCTATTATAATCCAGATTTATTATGTTTATTTTATATTACATTTTTTTTCTTTAATCTTTGAAATTATTTAATTTTTTTTTAATCGCTACATATATATATTTATCTCTCGGCTACTTATTACCGCCAGCAAATAATCTTAAACTGAATACGAACGCGAAAATGAGTAAGCGGATTCGCATTTAAATCGAGCGTCTGCGAAACGTCGCGAGAGATTCGTGTCTTATCAAGGCCGATATTCGGCGAGGAAATCCGTGTTTATTGGCCGATTGAATCCAAGGAAAAGACGCTCATTTTCGCTTTAATGGCCTGTAAATCTGGCGTTGAGTGCCTGCGCCTTGCTCGATTCTCCCGTATCGAGACCCGGGACGGGATTTTTACCAAAAATCGTCAAGTACGAGCAACGAGGGTTGGCGAGACGGGCGCAGAGATAGGCGAGATGCGCTAATGACTCAGTTCCACGACCCTCGTGAAATTTACAACCCGGCAGCGATAATGCTCGTAAAGACGCTCGCAGGAAGCTGGGATGACAAAGGAGACGAGACGACAAAGGAGGAGACGCCACTCTCCTTCGCCGATCGAAAGAAAAAAATTACGCGCGGGTGCGACGCACGCGCGAGGACGCACGGGAGGGAAATTACGCGCTCGGTCGCCACGCGATATAATGAGCGGCGGACTAACGTCGCCGTTGCGTTAAATTAACCGGCCTGCCGGTTGGGCTTAATGTAACCAATTAAACCGAAAATAGACGTTACCTCGGCGCGCGATGCATTATGTGTTTTCGCTTACGGGCGGCGGACCGCTCGCTGCGCGCCGACGAGCGAGATTCGCCCGGGAAAACAAATCTCGACGGCAGTAACTTATTCGGGGAAGTCGGTCGTGGTGGCGGAAACACACACAGGGTACACGGGTACAGAGGTATCTGTTAATCGGTGGAGAAATTAGCGATTCCGCAGTAAGGCAAACTGCCAGAATCGTAGATACGCGGCTAACCGCGCCCTTAATTTCTTTCTCATTTCGTTCGTTAGCGAGACATACACACACACACACACGAAAATAGAATTGCAATTGCCGCTATTATCTCCGTCCGAGTAAATTACTGTAATCGCAATCATAACAGTAGGTAGTCTCACTTTCCCCCTCCTCTGTGCACTCGAATGTGTTTGCTTCTTTCTGTGAATCTAGAGCATTCTATTTAAGCATCAGGGAATCCGTAAAACAAAAAAATCTGAGTCTGAGAGTTCTTACGAAAGAAACATAATTCAAGCACACGTAACGACTTGTGTTCTGTGTAGCAGTGGATTATTGGCACATATTAATTTAATCTTTTTTTTTTTTATTTGTTCAATTATTTAATTAAATTTAAATACAAAATTACTACCAATGGCACGAATATTTCCCTGCGAGTGACGGGAAAAATTGATTTCATTAGATGACGAAAGCGCGGGGGGGAAATTCGATTGATAATTACACAGCAAAATTCTCTGTCTCCCGGTTGAGATTGAGCGATAACGGACTTTTATTCGATAAAGAAGAGCTGAAGAGGAACGCGCCGTCGAGCCTGTGCCAGTCATCGCGCAAGATCGCTAATGCGACGAGCGCTACCGTGTAAGACATCGAGCGATCGAGCGATCATATCTATTAGGAACACGTAACCGGGGACAGGATTTTCAAAGAAACCAACGGTGATTTCTTTGCGATTATGCCCGGCGCTGCGCATCTGCGCAACGTTACCCGGCGATGCCGTTTATTTGCTCTCGGCTCAAACAACAAATTAGCGGTTACAGACTCGTGCGCGCAAAACTGAAACGTCTTCCCTCCACGCGGCGCACGTGCTCCTTTTCCGTTGAAATCACGCCGCGATATCTCTCCTTTGTTTTCCCTTACGAGAGACAAAGTTGCGCGAGCCTGGCGCGCGATAAAATCGCGTGTGAGTCACATTTCATTCCTAGATTAAATTTATTGGATTAGCGCACTTGACTTAGATTATCTTCTCTGTTTCTTTCTCTTTTACAAAATACATAAATATCGTGATTAACAGGACGAAGTTTACTTTCCGATCTTTAAACATTGTGAAATATCATCACATTGTAAACAGCCAGTTTATAGTCGTATCATAATTACATAATCGATACGTGATACGTTAAGTCATATTATAGTTATTATATTTGTATTAAATTTGTATTGGGTAAGATACTTCGAATACGAAAATAATATATATAATAATATAATTATGATTTTCGAGAAATAAATAGTATATGAAAAATAGATTATACATCATTTACTTTACAACTGTTTCATTGTCGTCCGCTGTTTTGCAGAATATCTTTTTCTTCTCTCAGATTCATTCTTCGTACTCACTCGCGAAAACATGATTAATTATAATCACGTACTAATTACTAGAGCATGTCGATCACATGACTTAGTTACAGCATTCTTGTGCGTGACGTGCAATACATACAATATTATTAATAAATGAATGATATATGACTTAATTAAATCATTCAAGTCAACCGCAATTATCGTGTGTCATTACCACCCTCAGATCGAAAAAAATAACGCATTTAAATTAACAAAAAGTACAAAATAAAATGCGGAACTTATATTTAAATTCATAAATGTTACTGAAAAAACAATAATTACTCGTAAGTATCGTAATGAAATGGTTTTCCCGTTTCATCTATTATTTCGATTTTTACGTCGAATTAATGATACGAATGAAATATTTGTTTAGATAAATAATTGTTATTGATCGTAAAAGTTAATTAATTGCGCCAACTGATAACTGCTAATTTTTCAATTTTCAGAAAATAATCGTATTTCAAGAGATAATAACGTGAATGACATATGGTTGCTTGCTGATTCAAGTAAGTGGCAATCACTACACTTTATATAAACAATAGCACGCTGTGCACGCAAAAATATGACCGTGTGCCAACGTGTTATTGTTCCAAGATTTAATACTTTATTTTTGGAATGGATATATTGTTATCCTATAATCAACGAAAGAGAATTTATTTCTTTTTTTTTCTCCAAAGTTGTATATATTTGTAACAGCAAATTTTAATTTTATTATACATCAATTATTTAATTTCTTCTTTAAACAATTATTTAAGTAATCAATTGATTGCCATATAAATCTATTATTTATAGAATAACATTTCCGTTTTTTCCACTAAAGAACCTATTTGTATAAATGAATATATTATTATATCCTGATTTATTTATTCCAGAAAAAAAATACACACAATTTACAAAAATCAAGAACTATGATTTTAATTAGTCATAAAATCTAATTAAATTTCTGCAAAAAAAGTTGTAAATTAAATAATCATATCATATTTTAAAATGTAATAACAAATTTATTCTAATTCTAAAAAATATTCTTACAATCAAATTTATTGAACAAGTTGAAAAATATCGTTCTTTTCTTCATTGTCTGTTTGTAAAGAACAGAGATAAAAATATCGATTAAAAGCATACTTCATCTGTCAAGTTTAGGGTTAATGGCGCAAAAGAACTCGAGGAATCGAAAGCGAACGATCACGGTGACCATCGCGAGCACGAGGTCTCCTTTTGAGGCTGCGAAAGGTGTTTGGCTCGTGCGAAATATCCCGAAACGACCTTGCCATAAGCAAGGTACGCGTCTATACGTATGCGTGTGCGTATGGAAGGCAAAGTGGAAGATTGATGTTGAATGCATAACCATATATTTGCTTCATTCGATATAATATTTTGAGAATTTCTCCAAGCTGGATTTATCTAACAATGAGCTCAAGAAAGGTCAAATGCGTTTAATCTAATCTTTCTCATCGAAAACTAGCCATCGATACTTCATTTCACTTGCCTTCCTGTCATTTATAATAAATTCTTATTAAAATAAATGCAAAATAAAAACAAGAAAAAAAATATAATTTAAAAATCTCTTTATTATATTTACAATTCTATTATTAGGAAGTTTGTGACTTAAAATTAAGGTTTCATTGAGTGCTGCTATTAATTGCGTTTAATGTCATTACCATATCAACATGTCGCAAATATACTACGACATTACAAGGCTGTCAACAAGTTTAAAACTAGCGATTTCCTTTTAAGTCGAGTCACACGACGACACCACCGTGAATCACTTCCGGTTATGCGTATCATTCCTTTTTAATAATCTAATGATTCGCGTGACACGCGCACATTCTAAGAGATTGCGTGGTTAACGCAAATGGAAAGCGCCATCCACGACGTAAGACGAATAAGCTTTCGTGGACATTATGATAGTTGTTCATGGAATATATTCTGAATCATTTGCATGTGTATGAGATCATGCAAAAAATATGAAAGTGCGAAAGATAAAGTGTCGTAAAAATTAAACTGGTTATTTCGAAAAGAACACGAACGCGGTAAATGAAGATAAATTTACTCGCCACGTGGATCAATGGAAAGTTTCAAAAATACTATATGTGTTAAGATTATGTAATCGTGATTTTAATATTTTTTTCAAGCCAGAACAAGTTTCTTCTGGCTCCTGGTTCGAATTTATTCTTGGATCTATATCTGTTATTATGATAAACAAAGCTGTTCCACTTATGTCCAGTACTATTAAACGCTCTTTCGAAATGATCGATTCATCTAGAAGCCGTGGAAATTCTCTCAGTCATCACTCACCACTCTTCTGACAATGACCGCAGATCAATTGAAGATCTCTCATCGAGATATCGTATCACTCTGAAAAAAAAAAGACATACACCCTTCTCAAGTATTTCTTTTTTAAATCAGTCGAGGTTTCTCAGTTCGCGGAAATTAATAATCCATAAAAACGAAAATTAACAAAAGATTAAATTTTAAGAAAGAAAGAGGCAACCTCTATCGCTCCTCCGCGATAAAAAAGATCGCAATAAAACTACGCGAGGAAGATACTCGTCGACACATTTACGTGCAACTCGCGAGCCAACGGTAAGTGGCGAATCGCGGTTTACGATTGCGCGGCTGTTTCAATTGTAAAAAAAAAAAAGGGAAAAAAAAAACCGTCAGACATACCGGCACCCGGCGTTCCGCGTCGTAAATAAATTAAATTAAATGCGCATTTGCGTACAAATTATCCCCGAGCGGCGCGGCTCAAGCACCCAATAAAAATATTTCGCCGCTCGTTAAAATTAACAATGTCGGAGCAAATAAATCGCGATTAATTATCCAGGCCACACACGCGCGCGCGCACGCACGGATAAACGTTGTTCCGGCCCAAGGGGAGCGAGAGAAATGGGGGGGAAAGGGCGAGAGAATGAGAGAAAGAGAGGAGAGAGGGGGGGGAAGATCTCAAAAAAGAGGGGACCGCGATCTCTCGCCGGGAAGAGAAAAAGTAAGGCGGACCTTTCAAATGTGGCACGGACACGCTCGTGAAATTCCTCTCCTCGTTTCAGCCGCGGCGCGCGAAAGAGCCGGAGGACACGCGCGGAATTCGCAAGCGACCTTGCGCCCGTTACGCGAAAAGAAAGCAAAAGCAAACAATAGCATACGGCCCCTCGTAGACTTTCCGCGACCGGCCCGTTGGCCGCAGGTCTGACAACACGCGAGGAGCCCGCGTGTCGAGTCCGTTGATCGATCTGAGGTATTCGACGTCTGAGTCACTCGAACGGAGCGATCGTGCAAGCAATAACGAAATCTCGACATGTCAAGCGTGATTAATTTAAAGTGACATAAAAGTCCTTTTTTTTCCATCTATCTCTCTAACGGCCAGCGTCGTGAGTGAAAAGTAAACGGGTTCTTTTTTGGGACGACGAATTAGCATACGTAAGATGTACGGGAGAGACGGTGATCGGGAAAGGGTTAGTAGAGGATCGATATTGTCTTCGCTTCTCCCATGACACATTCCTAAACAGACGATCCGCAAAGTGATTCAATTGGTGTCGTTCGAATTTTAATTAGCCAGGCTCGCGACAGCTTGCGGGACATAATACAATTATTATATATTAATAAAGTGAAGCGATGAAATGTAATAAGACACGTAATGTTAACACTTGAGGTAATGATCGCATTTAATAGACGCACAAACAAGAGAAAGACGAAAGGACTCTCTCTCTCTCTCTCTCTCTCTCTCTCTCTCTCTCTCTCTCTCTTTCTCTCCGCTCTCTTACTATGAGAGAGCGAGGATGCGCTTCCACGAAGAGAACTAACGAGGCGGTCAGGTAGATACTCGGGTTCGCTAACAGCCGCGCGGGGAGCAAAACTTGGCAGGAGAGACAGAGCGGAGACGGTGGATCCCGTCTCTCGATAAGCGTCTTCGATATGTTGTACAATAACCGAGCGAGTTAGCCGCAGCTCGATCTTTCATCGCACGAGACCACGTTTCGTCGCTCGACGGGTGTGTTACTTAACAGTCTTCGCAGCCTATGTTCGCGTGGGCTCAATATAATGATCTATAGATGGGAGGGGAAGGGGGGAGAAAATATTCCTATGGAATTCTTCTATTAAATGCCATTCATTCAACATTCATAGAAAGAGTATATTTGAGAGAATCGTTTAGTCATCAGAAAATGCCGAACTATTAATAGGCGTAACAGTTCTTTCTCTTATTTCCCGAGAAAGATATTTCATGAAAGACGAAATGGTGGAAAGATGTTTGGCGAAAATCAAGAGTTGAAAATAAAAATATATATGTATAAGTATATGCTGAAAATAAAGATATGTGTGTTTTCATTTGCTTATAAGACTTTTACATCTTAACCCGCATAATAATGTGAAGGGAATGCTGATGCCTAATACGAGCTTAGTGCGTCTTGTGATAGTCAATTGAGTTTGGCATCCGTCAAATTTCCTAGATGTGAGGCAGTACACTTGCTGGAATACCTCATCGATCATCAGCGTAACGATGATCATGTATCGGATCAATGAACCGTAAGAAGGTTCAAACATCGCCGCGGTAAAGAAACCACTTGACCTTGCATGGTCAGACGTCTGTTGCAACCTCCCAATCATTAAACGATTTATTTGCACATCTCATCGCTCAAGGACCGACCGCGGTGATCTGAGAATTTTTTAAACGTTCGATTAGATAAAGAAAGATACTAGAAATATTAAATCATTATCATTTATTAAGTCTCACCGATGATAGTTGTATCAATCATAAATTTTAATTTGACTTTTTATCTTTCCTCAGTTTCCAGAATTAAAATTAACATTATCATTAAAAACCTATGAAAAATACTCACAAATTAAAATTTGCGTTTGATAAGTTTAGAAATAGTCGTGAAAAAATGTCAACTTGTTTCAAATCTTAAAAAACAACCTGTCCAGTTTTCACTTACGCGTTTAAAAACTTTCAAAAAAAGAAAATTTCACGTCACAAATACCCTTTTTTTATATAATTTTCTAAATTTTTCAAATTTAGAAAAATGCACTACGAATCTCGCTGTAATCGTTAATTCGCTTCACGACACGAGCTGAAAGTGTAGAAAAGTTAGAAAGCTAAACCGCCGCGACTTTTACCTATTGCGGCGGGGTGAGTTCGGAGGCACTGCCGAGAGACGCGGCCCAGGTGGTGGACTATCTGTCAGTGCTCCTCGTGAAAGCGGGCATTCCGAAGGCGGCTCGTTCAATTCGGGGAACGAAGAGCAGTCGGTGTCTCGAGGAGGTCTGTTTCCTCGCGGCGTGTCGTCAAGCATACACAAACATAAACACACATTCGTGCATACGCGCATACCAAGTTATACACCACTCTCGGCGGTGGGCCTCTGGTATTTACCAGCGATTCGCTTGGTCAACATGCGCGTGTATGAGTACATCGGTTCATCCGTTCGACGCGTATACACACACACACACACACACACACACACACGCGCGCGCGCGCGCGCGCGCGCGCACGGAAGGTCCAGAACCTCCTTCTTCCACTCGCGAAGGATGGAAGATAAAGCTTTTCTCTTCGTTGCTTCCTCCCATGACTCATTTACTTCGGATCGGCTACCCTGTCGTTTCTATTATCTCTTCGAGGCAGGGCATCCCTTGCCCATCACGTTCCTACCCGATCGAAGTTTACGAATTCCTTCCTAGATAATAACCTAACGATAATCTCCGTTGTTCTCCACGTCATTGAAAAAGATCGTGAAAGCTACCTACCTATCCTACTTCTTCGACTGCGTTCCACCGCACGACGCACACGTGAGACGGATTTGGCTACGAAATGCATAGCCGCATAGCGTGCATCTCACACGTGCCATCCTGACCGCACGAATCTACATCTGGCAAGATGTTTCCTCCAGACATATATATCCGCTTGCTATAGACTTGCAATTTCCGGATCTTGATATTACAGTGTCAACATTTCCATGATTAACGTGTATATGTTCTCTCATATTTTTATATCATATTTTTAATTATATTTCATATATTTAATTATCATTAAGATACACATATTGGCATGCGATAGGAATTATTCATCGTTTTACGCGTTTAATCACACACATACACACGCGCCTACGTATCGCGCATGTGTATATTACTCATGAATTCTCAAGTGCGATAAAAAAAGTCTTCCCGGAACGTAAGATGATTAAAGTTACGAGAAATTTTACTTCTCGTGCGGAAATTTTGCGGAACTCCGCTATTCCGCGGAATAACACCAGCTGAAAGCAAATACATCTAACGTTTAACGAATATATTTCTTTCTTCTTCTTTTCCCCTTCGCGGCACTATCCGCGACGACCGTCTCTATTCGCGTTCCGCGGATCTCGCGTCGCACGTGCACGCGCTCTCCTGTTCTCTCGCGCGATTCCTCTCCTCCGTTCCTCACGAAGAAGACCACTCTCCGTCACCGCGACGTCCTCCTTCTTTTTCTCCTCCTCCGCTGAGACCGCTCTGCCACCGCCACCACCACCACCACCACCACCACCACCACCATCACCACCACCACCACCACCACCACAACCACCACCACCACCACCACCACCACCACCACCACCACCACCACCACCACCACCACCACCACCACCACCACCACCACCACCACCACCACCACCATCACCACCACCACCACCACCACCACCACCACCACCACCACCACCGCCACCATCACCACCACCACCACAACCACGGCTACTCTCTACCACCGCCAACTTACGTCTTCCCACCCTTTCCTCACTCCGTGTTCCTCTCTCTCTCTTTCTCTCTTTCTCGGTGATCGCGCGTGATCTTTGTTACTCCGCGCGGACACGGAGGTGGAAGTCGCAACGGAACTTCAGTGCAGCTGCGGCGAGCAGCTGACGCGGAATTCATTCAGGTTTGTAGTAGAGCTCGCGCCGCGTACGCGACATCACCACACGACCAGTTGAACGGTGCGCGTTGGTAGTCAACAGGTACCCGGTGCTGGACCACACATCGTCATCGTCATCGTCATCGTCGCCGTCGCCGTCGCCGCAGCCGCCTCCGCCTCTGAGAGGACAAGCCGAAATTCGCGCGTGTCTTCGTACCCGCCGCAAATGAGCTCGCGTCGCGAGTGCGCGCGCGAGGGAAACGCTCCTGCTGCCGATCGTGGTCGCATCGTATCAATCGCGAACAGTGCGGTGTGTCGTCGTCGTGGTCGCCATCGTCATCATCGTTACGCGATTCCGCGGCGAGGTGCGTGTCGCCGGCTGCTTCTCTCGCGGCCGCGACGGCAGTTGAGAGGAAGGAGCCTGTGAAAGAGCACGGGCGAACGCGCGACCGACAAGCGAGCGCGCCGCGCGACGAGGGAATATACCTCGCAGGTGAGTGTAAGAGATCGGTTGTCGCGTACGCCGGGGGGAGGGGGGGAAGGGGGATGAGGTATCCGCGTATCTCGCCGAGAACGAGATCCTCGAGGATACGGGCCGTCGGATGGGCCGAGAACAGAAAGAAGCTGATTGTACATCCCTTAGGAAAAATCACTTAGAAGAGATAAAAGTCCGTGACGGAGCAAATAATAAAGCAAATAGTAATCCCTATCGCGTTTAATTTTTATAATGAAAAGAAGGAGGAAGGTAGAACAGCGCGAAATATATAAAAAAAAAAAAAGTTACAGAAATATAATGGAATTTATGTTCTAGAATGAAATCCCCTAGGGACACACGGTGAATCATCATGGGATTTTTAATTAATGCTAAATTAATTAATATGTTATTAAGGGCGTTGACGAATTCATTAGGAATTGACGATTATGACATAGTAAAATATATGACGATCATCCCGGTCGACTCTATGTTTTAATATCGAATTAACTTTCTCTGTTGACATTTAATAAGAAATTAAAGAGTTGACATTTAAAATTAAGAGCTAACTCCGTAGTATTCGAAGAATATTTTCTTCCATAAATCAGCCGCGTTTGGCGCGCGTTCGAAGGCTCCTTCGCGGAGTCTCGGCGCGACATATAGGGATAATTAAAGCGCGATCCTCGCGCGATGAGAGGACACGGACGATGGGAAGAAGAGAGGAGGGAGGAAATGACGGGACACCGAGAATGCGGATTATACGGCGCGAGATGGATGGATCGGGCTAGCGAGCGGATTTTTAGCACGTGATATCACCGGGAGGAAAGCGAAGCGTAACTTCTCGCGGGAGTTCGCCGGATCTTGCCAGTAGAGACACGTGCGAAGGCGACACGTGATTCCCGTTCGATAATAGCGATTCTCCGATTCTTCATGAAGTCTCGATTCGCATTCACCTGCTTGACTCGCCTAACGACGAGCGTCCGCCTCTGAGACGTGCATTTTTGCTAGACATTTATTGCCAGGTATATTTATTGTCGCTCGCGAGAGACGGACCGAGAGCTCTCGAATATCCTCCATTTTTCGAGGATGGTATTCGATAGAAGTGACAGGGGTGAGGAAATGAACGGACGTCTCGGCTGTATTCATCTTGGAATACAGAATATAAGTGTGGAATAGTCGCCGGCTCAATCGAATTTCGAGCTCGTGAGTCATTATTTAGCGAAATGCGGGATGAGAATATTGCTCTCGATCTTTGTTTACGTCAATCGCGCTCGGCATACCATCCCGATGAGATTTAGATCCAAAGAAAACAACATTAACATCAATTTTTACGAAGTCACGAGCGAAAACAGCGAAAGAAGAAATTCGCGCAGAATCGTCACCGTCAACTGTGCAATCGGATTCGTAATCCGGTTTGCGTCGCACCGACTCAACTCGCTCGTAGTCGTAATCGATCGATTGCGCGTGTAACTGCGAGAGTACTCTCAAAAATGATCACCGCTAAAATTAAATTAATAAAACATTCGAATAAATCGTACGCGAATGCGTACGAAAACATACAATTTTGACGAGATCAATCGATATTCGCTCTATCGGTTTTTACAATTCGCCGTTTTTACAAACGTCGGAATGTTCTATTTCTTTGTTTATGAATTGTGACAAATTTGTATAAGATAGATGTAATATTGATCGAATCCTTGACAAAATATCCGTCGTCTTTTTTTAAAAAAAAATGTAACGATTTATATGAATGTACTTTCTACAGAGGCAAAGCGAATGATAAAAAGAAAAAAATTTTATCGAATGCAATTAGTCGATTCATCTGATTGAATCTATCGAGGCACATGAGGGATTATTGGTTTAATCATTTATCCGATCAATGGGAACGGACCGATTAATCGATCAAGGCATACACCACCGGGACTCAATCGATTAATCAAACGAAATCGATAAACGGATAACAATTTAATCGATAAATCTCGCGCGACCGTTTTCGATCGCTTAAGTCAAGTAATGCAAACCACATAATGAAATGATTTTGAAATGAGTTATTTGGTTTGAATATTAAAATAATACACGCAATAACTTGAAGAAAATTACATGTGTATGGATCGTATAATAAAGAATATATTATAATAATAATAAAAGTCATTTAGATTTTATTAATTTATATTAATAAAATCTAAATGATTTTTATCTAAATGACTTTATTAAGTCTAAATGAAATAATAATTAAATCTAAATGACTTTTATATTAATAATAAAATACACATTCTTGTCTTAATGATATTTTAATATGAAGATATTAAATATCTTTAATATATCTTATTATATTTTTAAGTGTTTATAAATAAAACACAAAAAACCGAAAGCAAGCTAGAAAGTTTCTAATAGAAATCATCATTCAATCTTCCATAAATCTGATCAATTATTGCTAATCCTAATCAATTAAATTACCAACTACCAAATCAAGCTGTTCCTCTTATCGCAAAAAATATTATAAAGTGTGTGGAAAATGCGATATATATATATATATATATATATATATATATATATATATATACTTAGTTTTAAATTACGATCGGTCAACAGCGGAGAAATCGTTTTGGCTTACCTTCGGCTCTTCAAAGCTAAAAGTGGTTTGATTCTTGAAATGCTGCCACAACAACGGGTATTTCCTACTAACGATACTTACGATATGACGTCGGACGCATCAAAGAACATCGCGCGTGGAATAAGCGCGGCGCCAGATTAACGAGATAACCATACAGCTTCCGATTATCCGAGGTATCGTTCGCGCCGGGTGCAATTATCGCGCCGGTACGATATATTTTTCAGATGCGAGATTCAAGACGCAAGCCGACAAGACGTCGACGGTGCGCGTCTCGCGGGCTCGCTATATCGGTTCCATCCCATTCCCCGTGGCCTGTATGTACACGCGCGCACAGCGCCGTGGCACACGCACGCACACACGCACACACGCACGTACGCACGTCGGGGGCCCTTCCTCGCCAGCACGCACCTGTTACGTTGTGTTGTCGTTCCGCCGCGGCGTGGCTGCACGCGACAGCTCGTGCCACTTACTTCCAGTTACCTCTCGGCAGTGCGAACCGTCGGTCGCCGTTTCTCGCGCTGAAATCGAACCAGCCTGAATCGTGGAACCCACTCTCTACGACCCCTTGACATGGGGAGAGATTGATCGTCCGCCCCATTCACCGCCGGAACCCGCCAGGTAGAGTACAATATATAATAGAATAGAGTCATTGGCGCACGCCCTTACGGAAATCCGATTTAGCAGTGGCAGTAGATATATATATATAATACTAGAAATTATTTATTTATATTGAAAACACTGTTTTTTGCTCGAAATAAGTAATTATTCGTTATCTCCCAAATATCAAATTCCTAAGGGTAGTACGAGTATCTGCGCGAGAGACTGAAACGACCAACGTGTCGTTCCGTCGAATGACAGAGGAAGAAGGACGAACGTGATACTTGAAAGTGTATACGTCGATCCGCCGCTATCTCGAAGTCGCGGAACGACGTTACTTTTGTTTCACATTCAGAATATCAATTTTGCTATGGATTCATCACACTGATCTGGGAATAGATCTTTCGGAATAGAATAAGAACGAAGGAGAGAAAATTATAAAGGGATTGCAAGTTTTCTCTTGCGAGCATTAAAAATATGAGGAGAAATAAGTGACGATAGATATGATTATTTAAAGTGTCAAATGAGAAATTAATATTTTATATAAAAAAGTAAGGAGATGCAAATCGTAATATACTTTACCTCCGTACGTCTTCCTAACGGTAACTGACGTTGACCTGGTAAAAGAATTCTTCGTGAGTCTTACTTAAATTTTATTTAAACACGATATTATTATAGATGTGAACAGAAGAAAAATTGTGGTGTGTGTGTGTGTGTGTGTGTGTGTGTGTGTGTGTGTGTGTGTGTGTGTGTGTGTGTGTATGTGTGTGTGAGAGAGAGAGAGAGAGATTGTAATGTCTCAGTACATAAATGGGATCGATAATAAAATATTCCCGATCGGAATGTGGTAAAACACGATAACCCAACTTGCAATTATTGAAGATGACAACATACCTGCTCGTCTCTCTCTACATTTCCCTTACAATTAAGACAAAGACAAACCTACAGATTTTTGACGCCACATACATATACCGACACACAAATCCCCTGCGCAATGAAAGCACGATTAACATAAGTAACGTAAGTTGATTCTCGCATAACGATAGAGAGACGAGAACTTCTTCACTGCGAACTTATACTGGATTTAATGACTGGAGAACACGGGCTCAGAGGCACGATCGAGGAGGAAAGAGATCGCGATCACCCGAGGAGGACGCGGATCTCGCGAGAGCGGCTTCTTCCTCGGAGGCCTCGGGACTCGGGATCGAGCGGCCGAGAGGAGCACTTTACTCCGGTAAGCCGCGCGAGCGAGCATGCGAGGTCGAAGCCTTTCCTCTCTCGCTCTCGCCTCCTCTTCCTCCGGCGCACTCGAGAGGGACCCCGCCGCTCTATCCTCTCTCTCGCTCTCTATTCTCTCTCTCTCTCTCTCTCTCTCTCTCTCTCTCTCTCTCTCCCGCTTCTCTCTCCGCGCCTTTCGATTTACACACGGTTTCTCTCTCCGGCTTAATCGCACGCGCGCACGTCTCTTCCCGAGCTCGCACGAATGCGCGCTTTTGTGCAGCGAAGAAAGGACCCACAGCAACCTCGATCAGACTTTTCGAGAAACAACGAGAAAATAAGCGGCCGCGAGATAGGCGGTGTAATAATCGACTCGGAAAAGGGGTATTTGGTGTTTGAAAAGCCGCGAGATAATTTTTACACACGTAATTCGGCTTTTTATTTGTAAAATTTAAGTTTTATTTCTCGCGTTCGCCTTTGCATTTGATGTTAACAGTATGAAGATTATTGAAATAAATTAGTGCTCTTAAATGTTTCGAATTTTTATCCTCAAATTTCTATCTCATATCTTCATAATGTCCTTCACGGATAAGATTACTATTTAAAGGTTAATCAAATATTGAAACGAAAAACTTGATATATAAATATATCTCAATTTTAATGATTATAAAAATATTAAGGACAATAATCGATAACGATTGTCCTAGATTCTTCTATAATTGACTTAAAAATTAGAACAATAAAGCAGATCACAATAATAATAATAAAAGTCATTTAGATTTTATTAATTTATATTGACTTAAATGACTTTTATCTAAATCACTTTATTAAGTCTAAATGAAATAATAATTAAATCTAAATGACTTTTATATTAATAATAAAATACACATTCCTTTCTTAATGATACATATTGATCTATCTTATCTTCTAAAATTACTATTTCAATTCATTTTGATTGAATTTGCCAACGTCGCAATCGCATACGTCAGCAACTTTGTCGACGAGCAACCGGATGCACTTAAGGGCCGAGCAACCGCAAGAAGTACGAGAAATTACATCTTCCGTAAATCCCGACACCGACGTAAAAAGGAAGCGTTCATTGTCGTTGTCTCTCCATTACACCCATTCGTACTCTACGTCTCTTCGCATAATTAACTACCTTTTTGTGATATCAGGCCAGCCGGCATTATATGTAAATTAAAATCGGTAATAAATTATCGGTAATAAATACTAATATTGTTAAAAAATAAAACTCGTAAAATATATTTCTCTCTCACCGTGTAATTAATTATTTAAAAAGCAACAAAAAGAAATATTGGAAATCCAAAGAAGATAATATAAAAGTGATATTGGAAAAACTGATTAAAGGTAGATACTTCGATAAATTTTAAAAACGTTATTTCCGCAATTCAAAATAAAAATTAAAAAATGTTTTTTGTCATGATTTTAGAATAATTCATTTGAAATGGGATATGCTTCATTTCATTTTTCATAATTTAGGTCAACGTTGAAGAAATTATTTTATCAGAACTATGGCGCAATGGAGAAGGGGAATGTCTAATGGAAGTAAGGAGTCATTTCTTTTGAATTTGACTTGAGGGAGACTAGAAGGTAATTCGAGACGCGATAGGTGTCTCCGTATCTATCGTTGATATTTCCCGATCGGTCAAGGGCCGTCATGTCAACTCGCATATATATTGGACATTTGCATTTTAATCTAGCGTTCAATTAAGCAGTAGCGAGTCCTATACCTTAAGGTGAGACGGCTTACGTTGTCAAGCTATTGTCGCGCGATGAAATTCGTCCAGCTTATCAGAAATCCTTTATTTCGCATCTGCACTGTAACAGTGTTCAGTTCCCATTGTCATCACTTTCGACGACTGTCAATGGTATCCCGTTGATGGTCAAAAATAATCGGCAAGATAATTGAATTTAGAAAATAATATATTTCATCAATGCGTTATTCCCAACTTACTCCATTTCTGGCTACTAATATATCTCGGACAACCCCGCCGAGAAATATAATTCAGCTCTGCTCTCCTCTTTCCGCTGTTATTTTGTTAGTCGTTAGTACTCTTCCGAGTATTTAATAATGTTAATTAATCCGCGTCGCATGAGTGATGCCGCCGCTTTTCGATTTCATAAATGAATTCTTATATAGTCGAACTTTCTCGGTTTGATTAAATCTACATAAGACGTACATGTCGTCTCATCTCCGTCCATAGTCCACAGTCTCGTGTTGCCCGTGTTGAATGGGCAACGGATAATAATCGAGTACCGCTTCGAAAATTAAGTCCCGCCTTCTCACGACGAAGTGGATTACGCGTTGCGAGATTGAATTTCGCAAGAATTAATGACGTCTAAAAGTAAATTGAACCTTCTCTCCGACGCGGCCGCGTCATAGGAATCTTAGAGATACTCCGTGCCTCGCACGAATAACTTTTAATATTTTAACATATGTACCGTGTGTAAATATTATCGTGTCGTTTAATTGAAATTCTCCGGACCGTAAACGCGACCGTAGTTCTCGAAACCGCGGCTAATTGACCATTGTGAGCAGGTATGGCCGCGTTTTTTCCGCGAGAGAATCAAAGGACCTTCGACTCGTCGTAAAACGACGAATGATTAAAAGATAAATATTCGAGATATATCGCAATTAATAAAACACAGGGAGAAACATCACTCCAATTACTTCTCACGAATTTTTCGGCGAGCGTGATATCTCCCCCCCCCCTTCTCGTAATTATCGCCGTAAGTGAAGTTTAATTTAAATAAATTATCGAAGACGCAACTTAAAGATGCAATTGCAAGTCGTAATTCGAGGAACGAGGGAACCAACGCGCGCGCGCGCGCGCGCGCGCGCGGATATTTACTTTCATTGTCCTGATAAAACTGTCTCAATCAAAATCCATTAAAGTAATCGTCTTAATATTCATTTGCTTTCCCTCGATCGTTTTATTATACGCCCAGACGATGTAGCAAGACAGGAGGGGGGAGGGAGGGGGGGGAGGGAAGAGGAGAAAAAAGAAAGAGGGGAAAGAACGAAGGAAGCCAACGTAAGGTCGAATTCTTATTCGTCCACCGAACCCCTGACTCACCGACCGCCAGATGCATTCTTATGACGGCGAAACGAAAGTATTATCCTCCGCTTTAAATCAGAGATAAGCGGAACTCGTCTCGTCCATTAAGGGAAGCGAAGGATGCATAAGATATTATTATTTGGTCGAGCGTGGAAGGCCGCGATAACGGATTGCACGCGTAATGCCTTGTGTTCACTGCGACGGCCTAAATACATCCACGAAGAGATGGAGACTTAGCTAGCTAATTTTTCAAACAAGATCAAATTGTCTGAGACGAAAATAAATTTGGCGGTGAAAATAAATTTGGCTAGAAAGAAATCCTCGATTATAATTTTTTTATATTATAATTTTAACTGTGGACTCTCCGATTAATTTTCAAGTCGAATATTTAGATTCTAAGTAATTTTTTTATATCGAAAATACGATGGAAAATATTTTATATAAAGGGCCGCGCCTTTGGGACATAATTAAAATAAATAAAATTGAACCGTGTGTCATAAATACTGGTACATTGGTTTCTCTTTGGTTTCTCAGAATAGGTTATTCGATTCGATGTTAGTTAGTTCTTGTTAGTTCTTTTTTTACGATAATGATTCTCGATGGAATTTTTTTCAAAGAAATTTCAACTCCAGAAGTCTTGAGTTTTTCGACTGAATTCTTTCACAAATATTCATAGTAGTCGAGTGAGATGGGGATTTAAATTACATCAACCGCCCGACAAACGATAGTCATCATCTAAAATTAGTCGCTGTCTTATCAGTGGTGGCCTAAAAATTTACGACGAGACGATAAGTTGTGAATAAAGTAAGTCATTTGCACGAATATAAATTGGAAACGTACGTGGGTATACGATTCGCCGAGAGATTAGAGATTAAATTTCGCAAACTACCGTTCCTACACAAATTCCACATTCGCTGTTCGCATTTCTAACATTTTTCCGCCATGTGTAACGCACACGGTCGTAGTTTACGATGAGTTTTATTTTCGCTATTCAATGCGTCCTCTCCACCAGATGTGATTCATCCCCAAATCACATCTCAGGAATCCTTGTAAATGAGATATTGGCCGGAAAACGTACGTTTCTTACTCACAAGCGCTATTCAAGTAACTTTTCTTTAGAATATTTGTTGACAATATTATGCAATTTTAATTGTTCGTGCTTTTATCAGACAAAAGACACATAAAAACGGAATAAAGACAAATAGCGTGATATAAAATCGCAAAATTAATAGACCAGTGATACTCGGCGATAACGAAAGATGATGAAATTATTAAGATATTCTGAATACATTTATTATCGAAAAATCAACGATTATCAATGGGATCGATCTGTTTCAAGTGAGACTAACGATCGCTCACGCCGCGGCGAGCAGCGTGAGAAAGTCTAAGCGCCATTGTTACGCGATTATAATGTAGTCAGAGGGAGAAGTCAAGGAACAATTCTGTGCATCGACAAGTGACCACGCTACCGGCACTTTTTAACTAATCACCGCCGCGGCCGATGCGATTGCACAAACGATACCGCGAGTTTCTCGCTCGGCGCGAACGAGAGATTCCGCTCGTTCGCGATTCCGTCGCGGGCGCAGGTGACAACGTGAGAATCTCGGATATTAATAGGGATTCGCAGAGGCGCGATCGCAACTGTCGCGCGCCAAGGAACATTCTACATTCTCGTCGCCCCGACGAGAATTTTCTATCGCGCGCGATGCTCATGCCTCACGCCCATCTTGTCATTTCGTTTCGTCGAAGAAGACCCAGTTTCTTCAACCTCAACCTTTGATTAACCGATTCTCCGGCCATTTAATCTCTCGGCTGTGCAGTCCGCAATAATTTTTATATTTCTATGAAACTACTCCACAACTTGTAACATTCGCGCGATCCAAAATCGCGTACGTTTTCTTCGTGAATAAATGTAGGAATCGCTTTCCGCGCTTATTAGTATGAAAAATTTCAATTCTCAAAAATGACACTTATCGATTTGAATTCCCGCTTTTGCGACGGTATTCCAACAAAATTTCATTATACCACGACGTCATATTGTTATATGAACAATATAACCGAGAGAGTGCTTATTTAATTTGGATGCGTGACAGAGAGATTTAAATATTCTTTGAATTTGAAAGAGACAAGTTTGTAAACAATTCATGCTGATGCCATCTAAGAAAACTGTTATAAAACACACAGCGCGAATCAAGCTCTTATTACACTCGTGTGTAAGAACCGTGCAGTTTGCAAAAAAAATGACATCGATGAGTGGCATGACAGTCTTGAGCACTCAAACGGTTCAAACATTGAAATTTCAATATTGATTCACCGACAGAGAAGCGGTCCGGAGCTATGCGCGTTTCTATGTGCATAAATTATTACGTACACGGCGTAAAAAGGAGTCTTCGAAAAGCCGCCTCTTTAATTACTTCCAGCCATCCAGCAACGGGATGGACTTTGAAATTTGACAAATATCTCCGAAGAGAATTATTCCATGGTAGTCCTCGACAAATCGAGTGTCTGAAGCTTAAGATTTGTTTCCAGCGCGCGCTCGCGACTTTAAGAAGAAAAAAAAAAGAGGTACACATGACCGCGATCGTAACGAACAGGACAATCGATGATCGTAACGAGCGGTGTGTGTGTGTGTGTGGGGGGGGTGTATGGGTGTGTGTGTGTGTGTGTGTGTGTGTGTGTGTGTGTGTGTGTGTGGTGTGTGTGTGTGTGTGTGGTGTGTGTGTGTGTGTGTGTGTGTGTGTGTGTGTGTGTGTGTGTGTGTGTGGGTGTGGGTGTGTGTGTGTGTGTGTGTGTGTGTGTGTGTGTGTGTGTGTGTGTGTGTGTGTGTCGAAATCGATCGTTTGTTCTGCCAACGATGGTTGTTCATCAATTATCCTAAGTGCGCATTATCCCTACGTAAGTACGATCCTCGATCGCGAGCAGCGGTCATGTAACAATATCGATAATTATAGCAAGCGCGTAAACGCCATGCCGTCGCTGTGTTGCGGAAAATCCGAAACACGTGTCTTATCGGCCGTGGCACGAGGAACGCCCATATTCTGTTGAAGAGAGATCGTAAATGCCGCCCGTGATAAAGATCGATAACGGCGGACTTAATGTTGCATTACATTAGCCTACAATAAACGATTGCTAAATGAACGATTACCGCTGCCGTTCGCGGCCGATAATTACCGCATCGAACAAGCAGTTATTACTGCTTAGCGAACGATAATTCATTATTATAGACTCGCGTTAGTAAACGTGACTAAACGTAGCGCGTCCATATCGCCCGCCGGCCTATGGAAACGTGCCGATATTATTGTTAAACAAGGAGCATTTACCGTGTTAAACGACCTCTCGGCTAATTAATTTATGTGATGTGTATTATATATGTCGCCGTTTATGTAGACGAAGAAAGCTTGTGGCTGACAAATGCGATATAATATACCTGTTGAAATATTTTACGAAAAAATTGTATATTCAGCGATTATAAATATTAATAGAGTAATTAGACAAAGTTAATAAAAATTATTCCTTTCTGTGCAAATTTAATGTTAGAAATGTAAAGGTAAATAGAAAAATATTACAAATGAGATATCCATATTAAAAAAAATCATTATCAATATTAAATTATCAATATTAACATTATTATTGATATTAAATTTTATTCAATATTAAAATAAATATTATTGATATAGTTTTAATTTTTAATTAGACATATGCACAGACATATGTTTTCTCGCGGAAGGAAAATATCGTGCACCGATTGAAGTTACGATTGAGCTTACATCGTGACTTCATCCTTCTCTTCTTATTTTTCATTTGTCTTCTAGAAATTATGCGTTTGTACTTTTACTCAACTCGCTCGTGTTTCTTCGAAGTTGCGAAGGCTCCAATAGTAAGTTCAAACGCAACAAGTTGCCGTTCCGCGAACCCAGTCAGAAAAAAGAACGATTCGTTCTGTGATTTTTTTTCGCCGCGCTGTAAACGGACGGGAGGAATGCGTGAACTTCCACGGGGAAGCGCGGAAAAACGACTTCCCCCCCCCCTTCCAGTTAAACACCCGACACATCTCAAGATTCTTTCTAAAGGTTATTACCCACTGTGACACGCCTGTCAAAACCGGCTTTAAAACATCATAAAATTATACAAAATAATTTTTAAATGTAAAAAAATAAAGATAGAATTAAAGATAAATGATAGTCGGAAAGATAATCAAATAAAGTCTTCTGAATCGGACGATATTAATATAAGATGGCATAGACAAAAAAAATCAATTAATTAAAAATAACATTGCATTTATATTTAATATAATAATGACAAAATTTATGTAGTTTACAGAAATGTTGCATTGTAATAACAAGCAGTTAATTAAAATCTATTGAATCGTAGACATTATTTATTGGCGTATGATAAAAAATAAACTTTTTTTAAACCGGCCAATTCATCAGGCCCCTTCGAGATACTTCTTTTTCTTCCTCTTTCCTTTCGTTATAGATCACGAAATTGTAATCTATACGAATGATTTTACGGATGCTCCGTAACTGTCTTCCTCGGAATAACAGTTGCAGAAATTACAACTTTCCCGTTCAATACGCGCTTCTTCTTTTCGCAAATCCGCGAAAAGAAATATACAACCAGCCTAAAAATATATCGGACTGGGAGAGCTAATGCGATTGCGATGGGTCGATTAATTGAATCGCAAAGATACAAACTGTCCAATAAGATCACACCCTCTGACCTCGCCAATCCCATTAGAATCACATCTGCTACATTTTACACGTAGCTAGTGGTGCAGCTTGTTAACTTCAAAAATAGAAAGAAAAAAACTCAAAGAAAATATTACAATCAAGTGTGTGCCTATTTCCTGAATTCGGTTACGTAAGTCGCTATATAACAATCGTAATAAATAATTAATTTCGTCTTTCGATATATTGTTTTTGGCTTAGAATCAACTTTTTCTTTTTCCAGATCTCACTACTATCAGATTACTCAACGTCAAATATCTCTGATGCTGTAAATTAGAATTCTTAAGCCTCTCTTAAAATTCAAATGTACAATGTCACATCAACCTCGATGTAACGTTGAGCGTGTAATAGAAAAACGTCGGCCAGTCGACTTAACTTCTGAATAATGATCACTGTCGTCGAAATAATGAAGTACAATTAGAATCGTTGGGCTCGGAAGGGCCGGAAACCGAGGAAAAAAAAAAGGTGAAGGGAACTGCCAGCGATGTACGTAACACGGTCGACGTTGAAAAGTCACGACGTGAATAATGGGCGCGTCAGTCTCTATTTTCAATCCCGTAACTTCGCGGGCTCATCTTTGCCCGAACGCGGAGAAAAAGTTGCGCGATGTAATCGCCCGCTCTTACTCCTCCGGCCAGTCTCTTTTTCCTCTTCTTCTCATGTATAATGATTCAAGATGGAGGATTGATAAAACATTAAATGCATAATTACCTCGTACGTGTAACGCGATAACGAAATCAATGATAACAGCATATGGAATAAAGCCGTTACCGTTTTGTATGCATTATTTATTAGAATTTTAAAATGTGAAGAGAAAAAGAAGATTCAAACAGAAAGGATCGAGGATTACCGTCCACATATCTAATGTGGATTTTTAAAGTTTATTTTTATGGAAAAAGATGATTTATTTTATTTTAAATAGGCAATATTGTAGAATTTATTGCCGACTTTTGCGAAGCGATCGACATCCATGATCGCTTGTGCAAGAAAAAAAACTTCTAAAGTATTTGTTACGTGACACATATTTTAACTTTTACGACATGTTTTTCTGTCCGTTATTAAAATTTTTATCAAGTTACAATTTATGTGTTTTAAAATGCGATAGTTTATATGTTAAATCTCTTTTTTTATAAAAAGAAGTATTTATTTTTGATTAAAAGAAATTAGTTGACTTATGAATTATACATTGATTTTGTTAACAGTTTGATAAATTTTCTCTAAATATCCCAATTTTAATAAACGAATATTATTTTTTATTCAATAATTTACAGATGTTTTATTTATTATAAATTGTATATATAATACACGCTTTGTTCTTTTTTTCTCCTTTTTTTTCTTTTCTTTCTTTTATTCGCTTCTAATGGTGAACATGAGCATTTGCTCGCATCTTCTTCATTTTCGCTGTGATTTCTCTATTGGCACATTTTTTTTTTACCTAACTCTTCGAAAGCTACCATGCTTAGATTAAGAGTCACAAGTCGCGCGATTAATCTCGCGGCCGCTGTGCGTCGTAACTGTCTTTCCTAGAATAACATCCACGAGAATCGTAACTTTCTCGACAAAGTCTGATCCGGGATGTGTGGCACACGTCCGATAAAATATACAGCCGCAGTAAAAATATACCGAAGATCGCAGCAATATTCCGCGCTTAGGCTGCGAAGAAAGAGCGAGTCCCGATGAGCGCGCAAAATCGCAGAAAAAATATACAGTTTCACGGTTACGAAATATTTTCTCTCTCTCAGCTCGACGTCTATTGCTTTGCGAGAACGTTGCCTAGCACACAATTTCAAACTATAACTTAAATTATTAGAAAGACAAAGGTTACTGAAATTGCGTAACGGTAATTGATGAAAAAACTTTACTTTTTTTTTACTTTTCATCATTTTGTTTATTTAATATTTACAATCTTGTATCTTAAGTTTTTTACTTAACGATCGTTCGTTATATTAATTTTCAACGAAGTCGTCAATTATATCAGTTTTTCCGTGGCACGCTCGCGCGTAAGATCGTAAGATCGAATCATAAGAATCGCGTATATCATCGGTGCATCGATATTCCCGACATCCATTTAAATCGGCCTCGCGGTGCCGCAGGTGTTTCCACCGCGATACACTTCACGTAAATGCAAGCGACCGAGCCTGCTGGTCCCCTCCCTTCCCCCTTTTCTGCCACCACCCGGTTCCCACCACACGTGCACCTATACTGTCGTGCTGCTATACGCCAGCCCGTAGGCTCGCTCGTTCGCTCGCGCTTTTGCGCAAGCTACTGCCTTTTTTTTTTTGCGCACAGAGCCGCACACGCGCGCGCTCTTCGGCCGCGCACGCTTGCGCAAATGAGCACATCGTGCAACGACGCGTAATGCAGAACGAGAAAGAAAGAGAGAGAGAGAGAGAGAGAGAGAGAGAAAGAGATGGCAACGTGCAAGAGAGTACTGAGGCAGCAGAGAGGAGGGCACATAAACATGAGCACGTGTCCGTGAATGGCATGTGGCAGAAGAGGAAAAAGGTGAAGGGCTGAAGAGAGAGAAGAGAGAGAGAGAGAGAGAGAGAGAGAGAGAGAGAGAGAGAGAGAGAGAGAGAAGCTACTACTGAGAGTTGTGGTTCCCAGCGATGCACGGAGGAGAATATTCCTCCTCTCGCGCTCGAAAGAGGTGCAATAAAGAATGCAACTAACGTTTTGCACGTGAGACGGTAACGTTAGATAGCGTAGCGTCTTATCTTGCATTTTTGTATGCCATTTAAATTTGGCGTATGTGTAATACGTATGGCAATAAAGATATAGAATGTGCAATTAGAGTTTTAATTAACAGCGATTAGCTTATGGACCTTCCCACTATAAATATTGATTTAAGATAGCAGTCGTGGGGAGAAAGATATCAATTATCGATAAGAATAATTACTGTGGCCTTTGGGAACTAAAAGAATACGCCTCGCAAGCGGAAAGTGCAAATCGACGAGAGAAGAACAATCGCGTCAGAAGAACAACCGGCTTTCAATCTCATCATTATCGCATCATTAAATATCCAGGGATATTTATTATAACACATGCAACACATAACGTCAATTGATAATAGTTGGAAGTTGCCGTAGATAAAAAAAAAAGACATAGCGATGTTGCGTTTTTTTTTTACGTGGCGCTCGCATGTCACATCACGTGTTACATCACACGCAGACCATAATCGTCGCACACACAATTGCATCGTGGCGTATTACATATCATTATTCATAAGTTTGATAAAACTTTTAATTTGCATAAATTACAGACGAATTATATACGTCAAATTCGAAATCACGCGGATCGTGCGTGGAAGTTACCGCTTGAGCTCAAGCGTGTCATGACACCGCCGTTGAAATACCACCGTGTGAACTTTGCATTATCATTATAATGAACGATTATATTACGCGCATCGAAGATCTTCGGTCGTAAAATCCAAGCGGGCTCCCGGATGGTTGAACCGGGCTAATCAAGCTGCTCTGCTTAATTTCTCCGGAGTTGGCGCACCAGGCCGCCTCGTAAATCAAATCTTGACATTTTGTCTACTCACTCGCAAAGTCTGGCCGGCCAATAACGGAGCGCATACCTGACGAATGGATAAATTAGTCGCCGCCGTGTATCAACGACGGAGATGATCGTTTTGAAAAAAAAAAAAAAAAAAAAAAAAAAAATATCAATACTTTTATTCGTTTTACAGTATCGTGATATTTATGTCTTGATAAATATCATAAAAAAAATTGGATTTTCATATCTTAATCATATCTTAAATTCAGAAATAAAGAAATAAAAATTATACAATTTTTGAAACTATTTGTTATATTCAAGAATAAAAAAAAAACAACATGTATGTATCTCAACATTTTCGTTGAAATTAAAAATTATATGATAAAAATATATATCGATTTATCGAGCTGTTGACAACTGTCGAAGAGTACTGATCCAGTATTCGAATAATTTCGTCGATGCTAATCGGCCTAGCGAACGCCTCTTTGGATTCCTGCAGTGCTTACGGCCTAATTTAGCGTACTACAGTGCAACGAGCCTAGAACTTCCCTTTGGAGCGCCGCTCGTTACGAGTTTATTCGCCGCTGCCGAGATTCGATCGGAACGCTTAGTCGGCGAATTAGCGATGCGCTCAAAAAAAAATGTATTCGAAGCAGCTGGAGCCCGGCGCTCACGTCATGACGGAATCCTAATTAAAGTCCAGAGCAAAACGAGAACGATCGCCGGGAGGCGATCGTGGCGGAGAGGAGAAGCAGTAATAACGGCACTGAGTGAAAGTGGTAATGACTATTAATAGTTGAATAGTACGTGCGAAGAGCACGACGGCGAACTCTGTGGACATATGTTGGCTACTTCCTACCCGCGAAATTTTGCAAATACGAAACAGAATTTCGTCCTTCCGTAGAGAGTAAAACGATGGTAGATTTATTACAAGAGTTCGATCGAACAATTAATGAAAAAGAAGATATAAATATAAGAAAGCGTAAAAATACGAAGATACGAAATATTTAATCGATAGAATTATCAGTAATATAAGTTTTCTCTCAGTTTGAGAAACAGATGGAAAATGTATTCAATATATATAAAATATATATATATATATATACAAAATATAATTATCATGTATCAACACTTTCTAATTCAATACTTTCTTTACAATTTTACAAAAAAATTTTAAATTTTATATCATTTTGAAATAATTGAACATGACAAAATTAACAGACACTAGATTTATTTTTAATAATTTATAACTGTTTTGAATTTAATTATATTCAGAACAAGTTTGTTAAATGATGAAATATATAAAAAATATAAAATGAAATATAAAAAATATTAAAAAAAATAGATCTATGAAATGTTTTTAAGAAAAATGAAAGAGATTCATGTTGATAAAAAGATATCCAGAGGGTGTGCTTGGCGATGAGTCATAATTTCTATTTAAATGTAATTACGCTCGTACATATGTGAATAGAAGTGGTGGGGCTGTATGTGCGAACGAGATGTGCACCGTCAGACCGGCGCATTTCCTTCCTAAATAAATATCCCTTGAAATAACGTACAGCCTCAATAACATTCTCTTTCTCTCTCGTCTTTGATAAATGTTGCCCAACATTGTCGCCGCTAAATACATCAATGACAAGCGGCACGATTGTCGTCGCATTAGTGCACGCACAGCTGGTGAATAGATCAGGTAAACTCGGCCTCTGCCTATATGAGTGAGAGTGAGAGTGACAGTGAGAGTGAGTGAGAGAGAGAGAGAGAGAGAGAGAGAGAGAGAGAGAGACGAATATTTATTAATCACCTCCCATAATAGAGCTGTACCACACTTAAGACTCACTCGTGAATTTGATATACTTTCATGCACGCGCCGGCGTACACCGAGAAAATTTTCCACGCCGATGTTTTACGACTCTCTGTCTGTCTGCTTGCCATACGCGAAGAATCGTGCAAAACATTTCCTGGATCATAATGTTAAATTACTTGCCGATTGCGCATTATTGTATCGTCCTAGTCGAGTAGTCAATAGTCAAAGTGTCAAATCTCGTTCTTATTTGATATATAATCTATTAATAATTCGTTCTGTTTTTTTTTTATTTTTTTTTTTTTATTATGATACAAGCTACTTGAAGGTACAAATATTAACTAAAGCGAATCTTTTTCTTCACGGAATATTATTTTCTTATCATATGTAAATTTGATTTCTGTTCATATTGATTTCTGTTAGTTTTCATTATGTATCTGACTGATTAATCTATACGTTTTGCATCCACATCTTTCGTAGAACTAAAAGTAATCTCTAACTGTCAAATTAGTGCCTGCATTATGACAGTAATCTCGATAACTGTGGGATTCTCCCACAACTTTCTGCGCTACTACCTATAAATTTAGTAAAATCAGTAAAATCGTTTGAACTTCCATAAAAACAATCTAATCTTCTTCTGTATTATTTTCCTCTATTTCCAAAGAAGGCTAAGTCTTTCAGAGACTATTACAAATCTATAATTATAAGAATGAGACACACAAATTTATCTTTTCGTGTTTCCAACGATATAATAACCTGAATATATTACATATATAAAGAAATATCAAGAAGACATTTAATAAGAAATATTAGCAACTTTTATTTTACGATGTTTCGATGTTCATTACATTTTTATGATCAATCTATAAAATTCCTAGCATATATGTATTCAAATATTTGTTAATAGACGAGAAAGAGAGAGAAAGAGAGATAGTACAAAAAACCCAGTATTTTGAACGGTTAAACATTTTGAATCGGAGTTCTCGTATCGGATTTGTTCGAACGATATCGCTGTTCGAATATTTACAGTCTCAATTCCCGCTCGTATTTCACGTCGCGAATTTACATGTGTAATCGCACGGGACGTTAGCAGTCTAATTACATCGCCGGCATCTGCGATTTGGATTAGACCGCCGAGTCTGCACGTAAACCATCTACTACGTAGTACGAGAGAGAGAGAGAGAGAGAGAGAGAGAGAGAGAGAGAGAGAGAGAGAGCACTTCCCTCGCGCGTCTTTCGCAAGCAAGCGTCGCGCGAGCGTTGTTTGTTCGCGCCTCGCTCGTGCAAACAATCCGCATGATTGCAACGGATCTCGTGTCGGCGCGTCATTATGCACAGAGGTTCCCTCGAATTCCATCGGTTAAACGTGCAAATTTATCGGGTGATAATATTCCCCGAAGCTGCTCGTGTCGAGCGAAGCTTTTCCTGTCGTTCTGACATCACGATTAAGAAATAAATGTCAGATAAAGAATAGCTGTTATCCAGGAAGAACATTTATATGCAGAGGAGATACCGCAATAAAATCTGTCAGTGATCTTTTTTTTTTTTTTTTAAATAACGTGATAATAATATCCAATATTTCGTGCTATTGCACTGAGAAAAAATGGTAACTGATGGTAACGAAAAAAGAGAATTGTTCACAAGTAGCCGATTTTTCATTAGACAATTTTATTAAAATAGCAAAATATAGTATTTTTTTATTAAATAAGCAAAATTTGAATAAACTTTTTGATTTGATAACACAACTTTATTTGATTATTCGCATTTTGTAAATAATAACATAAAATTGCAATTACAAAATAAATTTTCTTTTTATAATTTCTACAAAATAATCTATTATGGTAGAAAATATTTTTGTTAGAGTACAGAACGATAATATACTGCACTATTACAAAACAGATTTATATCATTAAATCGATCAGTCAATGATTTAATAAATTCAAGGAATTAATATTGGTCGTAATCAACGGTTTAATTGGTAATATACCAAGAAATGGTTAATGTCAGTAACAAAATTTTTGTTATTCATACTAAAACTAAATACTAAACTTTTCTCTCGGTGTACAGATGGGAAGATGGGCATTGACGAATTAGCATACCGTATTAATTCCATTAATTAATTGTCATAGATATGTACTATCGTACATATCTACGTACTCGTAAATAATGGAAGGAAAACATAGGCATAGTATTGCATAGCGATTCAAATATCCCAGCTGATCTAAACGACTTTCGAAATAAACGCCTCGAATAACTAAAACTGAGCGTGATTAATATACTTATCTTCGCACTTGACGCAATCTATTCGCTCGTGCGGTGCAGCGCGTTCGGGAATATTCCCAGAGTTCGAGTCACTCGATCGAAAGAATCGGCTCATAAATTTCTCAACTCTCGGTCCCGTCGGTTGACTGTTACATATCGTTTTTCTTTTTCTATTTTTGTTTTCCCCCTTTTTTTTTCACGATCGTGCCTATCGATATGCCGCATGCGCGCCTCCTCGATACGTGTGTACATGTATTAATAGATTTGTCGAGTCACCTCACCCGGCATAGAGACATTTCGTCGTGGGTTTAACGATACTCACGTTGCATACGAAAGATACTGCTGTCGTGTAGATATTGCTTTCGTAATCGATCGAGAACAGATACCCCGACGAATACCCTCGACCACGTTAAACGCTAACGCGAATTCCCCTCGACGTTAGAATTTTCATCGATTTTCATCGAGCGTCGCAACGCTCGTTAGCGACCTCATCCGATTTGGAGATTGTGCATTTAATGCGTTGAATAATGCATAATGCATTTAACGCTGCCGATTAACGGGAATAATTCAAATCACGCGTTCCGTTATCTTCCTCTCAATCTCGTGTCGCCTCGTGAAATGTTCCCTCCGATTGTCCGAGTTTGATAGCACCACGTAATTCCAAGGTTGCGACACGATTAAACAATTTGCAGTTTTGCATAAAAACATGAATGGGGATAATCGACAAAAGGTTAAACAGATGCACATAATCAGCGTTGAGTTATGCCGCCGCGGAAATCTATGCGTCCAAGTGAGGAAATCGCGGAAGTGCGTTAGGCTACACGGCACAACAACAACACTTAATGATATCTTTAAACTCTACTGCGAAAAGTGGGTACATTATACTTCTCAACAATTAATTAACTTTTTTCTCTTAAAATTATTTCAAAGAACTGAATATATATAAATCAAACGCTCGCATTTCGCCTAACAAGATTACTCACTTACTTTATTTTGTAAGTTTAATCCTATTTACATATAGTGTTATTATTCAGCGCGAAAATTCAAAATGGCGCTATCTTCATCGAAAGCGTTTACTATACAAACATTGGCTCGCGTTTCGGAAATACAAATCTATTTATAATTTGCAACTATGTTTTGCAACTCTGTTGCACGATCGAAGAATACGAGCGCGCGTGGAGGCACATGGCTAACGTGATCGTTTTGTTTGTTTCTTTCAGCAAATTGTCGCGACAGAAAAATCCCAGAAAAGCCCGGTTACATCTAAGCATGGAGTTGACACGATTATCTTTGACATCGCTGACTTTGGCTTTGGCCCTGGCCTTCCTTTCGGCGGCACGCCATTGCGACACGGAAAGTATAATAGGTGAGTATTACGAGCGCACAGAAAGCACGTGCCACGCACGCAACGATTGCGAGCGTGTTATTTTGATAGCTGACTAAATGATCGGGCTCAAAAGGGTGCCAAACTCGATCGATGCCGTTCGGCTAACCAGATTAGTATAGGCGGCGACAGGTGCCATCGCATTATACTCCGAGAGTGCTCAATGTACAATGTACTCGTAGTAGTAGTTCAAATAATACTACTGGCAAGTGCAGTACTTTTTACTAAAGTTCGCTCACTTAATCCTGAAATATTACACCAGATAAAAAACTATTCGATCAAGAATACTATAGTTTTTTTTTACTCATATCTTCATTTTCATGTAAGTTTCATATCGAAGGATTTTCTAAAATTTAATCTGCATCTATCATGTTATAAATTGAACAAAAGTGTACTTTTTCATGTTTTAATAAAATACAATTGCATGTTTTTTTTTGTCCTGATAATAATATTAGTATGATTTTTATTTTTGTATTTTAGAATTAATGCTATCAAGATTAAGATAACTTTTCGGTAGGGTAAAGGAGAGCAATCGCATCGCTATAAATTATCATTAATAATTCGTTATAAATCTGCTATGAAAATCTACCCTGTTTCAATAAAGGCTAAAAATAAGATTACTATTATTCTGTATTCTGTTTATTCATCTCACTTCTAGCGTCAGAAAGAAATAACAATTATATATGCCACACATGTACGCTGTACATTTTATCTAAATTTTACAAACTAAATTTGATATTATTACAATCATAATGAATCTTCAATTTGTAACATCTTTAGCATCAATAGAAAATTCCCCTTTTTTTTTCTCGACATCAAATTTACGTTAGTTTTATTAGTTTTAAAAAGAGATTGTTACAGTATTCATACAATTCTTTCGGTAACGCTTAAAATGTTCTCGCAATTTTTAATACGCGAACGAGAAATAGAGAAATCGGCGATGAAAGGCAGCAGCAACATCGCGTGTCAGGGGTTTTGACGGCTCATTTTTATCGCGCTTTCGTTTCGTAATAGTTGTGTCAAGTGATACTTCCGTGAAACACGAACGCGTGGACCCAGCAAGAGCAGAGCGCGGATATTGCCGCCGAAGCGATCGAATTCCCGATTCCAGCTGCTTTGCTATCTCGCGGTACACTCGCGCGCGTGCGAGTCCGTCACGCTCCATTTACGCCTTTTAAATGCTCTATTCTTAGCCTATCTCCATTATCTGCACGTTCTATTTGCTTCGGAATCGAGTCGAATCTCGCGTCGATTCGCGCGAGTCATCTCGCGAATGCGAGCAGGTCGCGCCGTCTCCGCCTCGTTCTCTCACGCTTTGTTCGTCAATTCGCGGAAACGCGAATTGCCGACAAATCGGCCGAGAGAATTCGCGTGTAAATTTCTTTCTTCTTTTTTAAAGGACGTTTCCATGTGGACGTTTCCGTTTTTGTGACTATTTTCTCAAGGATCTTACACGTTCACTTTAACAACTATCTTAACTTCGCGGAAGCCGTTCCGTCTGAAGAGCAAATATTCGTAATATATGCAACATGGAATTATTTTCTAAAGATATTTCGAAATTATAAAATAATTTTTTAAGCATTTCCAAACAATATGAAATTTATTACCATGGTAATTATTAAAATAATAATTTATTATATACAAACTTTCTTGTTTTCTTAATATTATAGATTTCTCTTGAAAGAATCAATTTCTCGTATGTTAGTAAATAAATTTAATTAATATTATAACTAATAAAAAATTTTAATTGTTACATGCATATTATTTTTAAGTGACTATTTTATATATATATATATATATATATATATACTCTAAAAAAAATTTCTTCTTCTGTCCCTCTTATATTTCTTGAAATAAATTAAAAAAAAAATTATAAGCATAAAAAAAGCAGGAGATGATTTCTTTTAATATGAAGAAGAGACTAAACTAGAAAATAAAATGATAGACCGTGTCGAATTAATTCATTTCTTCACTTATTCTATAAATTCATACATTTGCAATGAAATGATTTGAATACAGATTCGCGATGAAAAGAAGAATCTGCAATCAAGAATTAAGAAGATTTAACCTTGTACGAAGATGACGGAAAACCTCTTTATATAATTCATTTAAGCATGCAACCGAAAATATATATCCTCGAATAATTTTTGCAAATTATCCAATTAATTCAACTTTATACTTTTCACGGCGTGATTTATTTTCGCAACTTACGATCGATAATTGTGCGCGTATTTTATGGAGGATATCGGTCAACGACAACGGCGGAGCGGACTTCAGTCTGGCAGGACTCAATTTACGACGGTACCCGGGTACTTGCGCGCGTGCGTAATTTTCGTCGGAAATTGCATCGGGCGTATCCGCGCGACTGCAACAAGTGCGTAAATCTCGCCCTACCATCCCTATCTTTCGCATCCCTTTTCTCTATGTACCGCAACGTGACTAACGTGCATCTCGAAAATTGTCCGCCTTCGTTGAAGGGGAGGCCGATTCTCTCCTCGTGAGAAGTAATGGAAGGGCGATGTACTTTTCAAGAAATTGCATTCCCGCTGCTGTCTTCGGGGGCTAATCAGCGATCGACCGGCGCTGCTTTGCAGAAATTGCGAGAGCGAAGTACGGCTCCATTAACCCGGTTCCGACGCATTGAAGTCGCGATGTATCTTGAATTCATCTTAGCGATGTATTAATATCATCTATTAGATTCCCATAGCGCAACTTCCTTTTGTCCTATAATTAAGCCTAAATTTAGCAGTATACGAAGTGTTTGTTTGAAGTCGAGATAAATTGAGATCAATCAGTCAGGAGATGAGTGGGGAAAACAAGAAAGGAAGTTGATGTGGGTCTAAAAATCCTTTGTTTTCGAGTTATCGCCATTTTTATGTTGAAATTTTAAATTATTTGCTTTCAATATATGCATATATGCTTTAAAATTTTTTTGTCAAAATTGAAAGAAAAGACTTTATAACATAATTAAGTTTTACAACATAATTAAAATCAAATGAAAGTTGCGGGTTACTTGAGCATTACTCAGAATGCATAATTATGAAGTCCTGCTCTTTGCCAAGAGATACTAAGCTGAGATGCTATATCTTCAATCGGCTAAAGTAAAAAAATGGGAAACAAAGCAATTAATTAGCAAAAAAATAACACTATAAAAATACATATTTATTTTTTAATTTCTGACTTTTTCTCTTTACGGCTGTGCTAACTTTAATTTTAGCATAGCCATTGACTTTAGCAAATCGACTGGAGCAAAAAAAATTGAAAATAGAATAATTAATTTAGAAAAAAATAACAATTTATATATATATATATACATTTTTTCATTTATTACATATTATTGTAAATCTCTTCTATTTCATAAAATACAGTATGTTATAATAAAATTAAAAGTAATGAAGGATCTGGATTTGCTACTATACAATACATTGTCGATAATTTTCATAATTTTCTTTTCTTACATTCCATATTTTAATTTGATTTGATTTTTAAGCTGATTTTCCAAGTATTGAGTTAGGTTTAAACATACGAGCTTTTTTTCAATCTAAAAACAAATGCTAAACAACAAGTTGACGCATCGTATTCTTTACTGCTCGAATTTCTTGCTGCCATACTTAGCAATGAAGTTAATCATTAAGAAAAAAACATGACATTGTTGATATGCAAATAAAACTACGTCATGATTAGGGATAACTTCAATAATAGACGTATTTTGGACACGATTTTTCTTCAATAAAGATTTTCTTATATTTTCAATTATTTATATCAAGATTATACAAGGAATAAAAACAACTTTTTAATTAATTTTAGATTGATAAAAATTAAAAGTCATATTACTCAAGATTTAATTTTCAAGACATTTAATTGAAGTCTCAGCAAATTACGATCATCAAGCTGAGTCGTATTAGCTGAGAAAAAAAATCAATTCCATTTTGTCTGTAATAAAAAAATCTCTTAAACTCATAATTAATGTCATGAATATGCAGAATTAAATTTAATTGCATATATCGTGAAATTCAATATCAATTTTAATTTAACGCTTAGATTGCCATGTCGTACATGTACTAATGATGTCTGCATCTTCTTAGAAGATGTGGCACTTGCATATTAATGATAATTCTCCATTGAATTTTCATTGTTCATATATATAAATCATATAAATTAAATGAAAAATAAGATTCTTTTGTATATATAAACTATGACCTCAAAGATGCAGATATGACTTTGTCGTAGTATAGATAAAATATTAATTTTCTAGAACATGTAAATTTTCATCATCGATGTATATTGAGCACGTGTCAAATCGACATCTGATAAATGAATAGTGCAAGTTTTTACATGCCATTTTTTACGCGCTCTCTTCAGACTGCTCTCCGAGTTTTTAACCGTGCAGACAGCTTGAGGAGCGCAAGAGAAAAAGAGGGAAGCACAAGAGAAGATAGGAAAAAAAGAAAAAAAATATATGCAAAAAATGAGAGAAGAAAACTAAACTAAAGATTAAGGAGAAGACGCGATACGAAATTATTTCGAATTTAAGGGGCGTGCATAAATATTTCGCGATTTGTTGCGCTACTTTTCCATAATCAGTCACGGGCGACAATCGGAAAAATGAAAGAAAAGAAAAAAACATATGGATAAGTGAAAAAGAAAAAAAAAGAAAGACCTTTGAGGGAAACGATCGCGAACACCAACCAAGTTTCTCGCACACGCATTCCTGCGCACTTTGAAGTAATGTGTCACAGTTTTTCTCAAATAATTAACAAAAACAATAGGAAAATGATAATTGTGTTGTTGTTTATATTAATAACATTAACATAAATATGTTAGTAAAACAAAACAAACACAAGAATCGATTGCCACTTACTTTTAGAACATGATTTTCGCGAATTCTTACTTAATAATCACAAAACTAACATTTTCACTTTGACAATCGATAATTTAATCAACATTTTCCAGAAATTTTCAGAAGTTACAAAAGTTACATTATTAAAATTACATCGTTATTTAATTAAAATGAAAATAATCAATTTTACTTATTTCTGCCTGTTTCTTTGCACATAATAATTTTTTATGTTAGTATCATACAAAATTTATTTCCTGATTTCAATAAGGAAGTACAAGTATTAAATTCTCCTCCCAAATTTATTTCTTATATCAATAATTAAAATTAAATATTTATCTTTTTCCTCCTAGATATTTTGCAGAAATATTTCCATTAATTTTAAAATAATATTATAATATTGTACATTAAATTTTGTGATAATAATTTATTCTTTTGAATTATTTTATTTATAAAAATATTTCATATTATAAATGGAAATATTGATAATATTTTCAGAATTGAACAGGATAGGACTTAGACAAATAAGTTTTAGAATCGAATAATATTTAGTTACACACATATGCGATAAAAAACACTTTAAACATTTTTGACAGAGAGTGGCAGTTATCAAAAAATTTGCAATCGTTTGTCTGAAAAATCCTCAATGAAACGAATAAATTGATTCTCTCTCGCGAGATTTTTCGCAAGGAGATATAAATGAGTCGAAGGGATAGACGAGGCAAGAACTGCACGACGCGTTAAATCTCTGAGAGCAGTGACAGAGTACACAAAGCGCTTTCTCGAGGGGAAAAACGCCAAACTTATCGTCTTTGCTGGGAGGACGAATAAGAGTGAAAAATAAAAAGAAAAAGTGAGAAAGGCGATATATTATTCTGCTCCAGAAACGTGATATTTCATCTAGACAAATAATCAAAAAAGTACAGAAGTAGATAAAGCCACCGGTAGTAATAAAAAAAAAAAAATCAATTACATGCTCTCTCGTATACGCTCGAAAATAAAAAATGAAAATGAAAATTCGAAAATAAAGAACAAGCGTTACTTGATTATAAAATTTAACGAATCAACGAATTACACACTTTGAGAATATAAATAAAAGCAAAGAAAAAATGAGAGAGAGAGAGAGAGAGAGAGAGAGAGAGAGAGGAGGAAAGAGAAATGCGGGAAAAAAATGGAGTTTTATAGAAAAGTTGCTTAAAGTGTGCAGGAATACGTGCGTGAGAGAACCCGGGAGGGATGTTGGTGGTGGTGACTTCGTCGACCTCGCAGCGGAGCGCGACATGATTTTCGCTGGGAAAAGGACAGAGTTAAACGACTGGGATGCGTCCTAAGGTACGTTCATGTCATCGCGCCTCATATTTTATAAAGCCGTGATACGGCGAAGAAACAGAACAAGAAAGACAAAAGAAAAACAAAAAACTCATTAAAACTTATTAAAAGAAATTTATCAATTGTTTTAAATAATAAAAAAAAAAATACTTGCAAAATATATTCCTCAGGTAATTTCATATTTACAGAAGATTATTCTCAGAAAAAAGTCACCGAATAAAACGCTATCGTGCTATCAATTGGCTTAACTCGTATGCGGAAACTTAATTCCAATTCTAATCACGATTTAATTACAGAGAAAGCGGCATTTCGCGAATTTCAGTCTTATCGATTTAGATCGTATCGATTCAACGTCCGGTAAGATTATTATAGAAAAGACCATTGGTACCGACCTTGGTCCTCTTCGGGGGAAGCACGACCGCTATCCGAAACGTAATAGCAAATCGTCGGGGCGCTCGGCTCTCGACGTACGACGTGTATGAAAGAACGAGGAAGCTTCTAGCATACGAAGGTCGATCGATTGGAATGCTGCATTGTGATTATAGCGTCTCTATCGCGCTCACCGGGATATTGTGCCGTGATATAAAACCGATATCGCGCGCGAGCGTGCGCAACACGCTCTGCCTGTTCGTTCGTTTCACGATTGTTGCTGTTCGATTACAGGAAGCCGGGAGACCTGTGACACCGAGGGGGAAGACATCACCGACATCGATAAGATCTTGAACACGAGCTGCTTCCGCTGCATTTGCAAGGTAAACCGCACGCATCCGAACACCGCTAATCGACGTTCAGGCGCCGCGGGAAATTACAATTGAATGAATTAACGTGATAATAAGATAGGATAAATCTTTACTTGCGAGGAAACTTAAATGGAAAGAGATTGTATTCCGGGTATTTAATCGTTGAAGATATAATAATCTGCATAAATCTGCAAATCAGATCGCGTGATTGGAAAGCTTAAAATTTCGGATACGAGAATCTATAAGATTCTTTCATGAACGATCGATTCCGAATTTAACGGTGGACATTGGAGAAACGTTTCACATATCACATAACATTGTAACACAAGATAAAACATCTCGATGAAAAGAAGAAGAATGCGAACACAATAAAGTAGCAGGCGAGCGAGACACGTATGTATCGAGTGATCTGCCGACGAGGCACAGTTCAGGAAAAAGTTCGCCTCGTCGTCTCCTAGAGATACGGCGGCTTCTCTTCCGAGACAGCGGGAAGGGGGAGGAGGGGAGAAGAAAATCGCGAGGGAGGCCGAGGGAGAGAGAGAGAAGGGGAGCAGCGCGACCGTTTTCATAGTCCAGTTCGCGGATCGGTGTCGTTATCACGACGAGGCAACGCCGTGTGGTGGACGGAACGGCTAAAGAGGTTAAAGTAGCCTGGCCTGATTCGGGAGGTCAAAGAGAGAGGAATTTCCACATCGATCCGTTCGACGCTCGATCGGCTCGCATTTGCACGCGCGCATACACGCGCATACGCGTCCCGCGTCCGTTCGATCGTCGGCTCGCGCGCTCGTCCGCTCTTATGACGCGCCGCGTAGCCTCGATGCATCTCTCCCGACGCACCGACCGCATCGCGAGTGATCTTAAGCGCGACCGCGGCGATTTATCTGCGCGTTTGGTTCATTGACTCGTCGACTCGTAGCCGACCGAGATGAGACTTCTTGTTTTCGCTCAGTTGCTACCACCGCCGCCGCTGCCGCCGCCGCCGCCGCCGCCGCCGCCGCCGCCGTCGTTGTTGTTGCTGTTGCTGTTGCTGCCGCTGCTTGTGTAACGAGCGGCGGCGTGCTGGCGGCGGCGTGTGACATAATTATTTGTTTGTTGCGCCGAAGCGGTCGACCGCGATCAATCACTCGCGATTTATGAGACGCAATCAGAAGTCGGCCGAGCAAACGAACGTTTTGCTGGCTACGGATGAAACGTTCGCGCGTTTATTTATTTACGTTTTCCTATCGCGAAGAACTTGTTTAATCAGCCCGTTTATTTTTGTTTATAAATTACTTAATTTTTTATTGCGCCACGGTATACTTATTTTCATCTCTGAAATATTTTTATTACACCTCTAGTGAAAGTAAAACTCGCAATGATTAACATTTGATATGGAAAGATACAACAAACACGTGTGAGTACAGCAATGTGCAATTATAAGAAATGTTTATGAAAGAACGTAATAATGAGGTAAAAATCAACTTTATGCATGAATAGATATGTGAATTTTTAAAGAATATTAGATTCTTTTCTATTTTATTGAATTTTATTATCTTTTCTAAATCCATATTCACAATCGTTTTATTACATTGTTTGTTTCTACGTTCCACATTTATTATGGAAATAATTAATTAATTTTCGAACGTACAGTGTATAAAAATGTCTGTTTTAGACGAGGAAACTTAAAAAAATGGAGGTCTTTTGCGGCATGTCTAATAGATCCGTCTTGTATGTCTCGTATGTGACCATCCGATCCACGTTAAATTAGTTTACGTAATTCTGTCAGAAGATAAATCCGTAAAGACTTAATTATAGAACCCGATAACGAAACCGGAGAAATAATTACTGGAACGCGATAACGCGGACGTGAAATCGGAACAAGAGCGATAAAAAAAAAATCAAGCCGGAATTTCGCTGTCGCCGCTGGCTCGCGGCGTCATTCAATCGCCGACTAAAATCCCGATTCATAATTTTTAGTATCCACATTCTTCTCTCGCGATACTCATACGCGTCGCGATTTCCGTGGCAAAAAATGATGAAACTACCTCTCTTCGAGACGTCGCGAGTAATTGATAATTTTAACAAGTCATCATCTTTGAATCTATCACCCTATGGATAGTGCGACGGATTATATTCCAAGAGCATATAATAAATTATATTCGCGGGGAGATATTCTTTTCTCTTATATAAGATTGTTAATGCATAACTTTCCTCTCGTTTATAATAGAGTATCTCGGAAATTAACATTCTTCTCGAGGCGAATAAAAAGCTGATAGAAAGTGCGCGACTTTTGAATCACTCTGTGTACTCCATTCATACACAAGAGAGAAAAAAAAAAATATAAAAATTTTCTCCTCGTTTCCTTTCAGAATGGATTCGTGGAGTGTTTGAAGCAACAGTGCCCCGACATCGAAGGTTGCTACGCGTTGCTGGATCCGCGTGATGACGAGTGCTGCCATGAATGCACAGGTAGGATGCTTGTCCGTCCACTAATTCTTCTAATTATCCTAATTATTCTAATTGGCTCAAACTTGCTCGTACTGCGACTGGGATGAGCGCGCGCGCGCGTGAGAGAGAGAGAGAGAGAGAGAGAGAGAGAGAGAGAGGAAGAGGAGAGAAATAGGGAGAATATGTCGGTGGCGGTAAGAAGGAAAGGCGAGAACTCGCGGAATGCTCGGTCGGCGGAGCATTGTTCCCAATGCACAAAGGCAGTTCTGTTTGCCGACACGGTGATAAACCCGAGGAACTTTAGCGTCACACAGCCTCTTGCGGCTGTCCCTGTTTACGAAACGGAGCTGACAGATGCGCGGTCCCCGTTATCATCGTCTACTATTAATTATGCTAATAGTGACGTAAGCCCTCTCGCCGCGTAGCGCCTGCCTGTACACAAAATCCGCCCGGAAAGTGTTTGAACGAAGCGCGCGCCGAGAAAATATTATAAATCAAATTACAAAACATAAGGAATAAGAAAGATGTAATATTACCTCCAATATTTTTAATATTTTTCTCCTCCCCCTCCCTCCCTCCTTCCCTCCCCCTCCGCCTCTCTCTCTCTAAAAAACAAGAGATAAATGTTGCCACATCGACCAAAGAGAGTTAAGCATATTATCTTAAATAATTTATTATCTCAATCAAATATTTATTCGAATATATCATCTTTGAATTACGTAAATAATAATCGCGTCTTGACAAATTGATATATTTTTCAATTTCCAGCATGTGAAGTGTTCAATCTGTGTTCAATCTTTTTGATATGCAGACAATATATCGTACTTAGAAGATTCCGATCCGTTTTTCTGTATCACAGGGTGCACGCGGAACGGCGTTTATCACGCATCGGACACGGAATGGACGGAGGAAAACGACCCCTGTCAAATATTCACCTGCAAAGCGGGCGTCATCACCGAATCAAGGCTACGATGTTACACGCCCTGTTCCCACCCGAAACCGGCCCCACCTGGCCAATGCTGCCCCATATGCGAAGGTGCGTAACTTTTTTCTTCTTCCCTTCCGCGCGTTCCGATGTTGCTGCTGCTGCTGCTGCTGCTGCTGCTGCTGCTGCTGCTGCTGCTGCTGCTAATTACCCACGCCAATCTCACAAATATTTCTCACGATCCCCTGAATGCCCGATCCCGCCGCGCAATTAAGACTGGAATGTTCCGCCGATATAACGAGGGGAGAACGATAATGATTGAAAATTACAGCGCCGCTTCTACTCGACGAAAAACGAACGGACGATAACGTATGTTGCAATGTTCTCCTTCTCTTTTTCTTTGGGATATATCGTAACCCCCGTAAATTTAATGCACGATGCCACTGGCATATTGCATCTTACAAACCGCACGGCTGCGGGCCAGATTTCCTTATCACTTCTCTTCCGCGTTGACATACACATTTCAGACACAAATTAATAATTTGTGTGACAAACAAATTAATAATTTGTTTGAATTTATTTAATTAAATTCAAAAAAATAAACATCCACGAGATCTTGCCCAACCATATACGCAATATCTCTATTGTTTATACGACTCATCAATCTAGATATGTCTGTATCTATTTATTGATATTTTGTTATAAACACAACGGTCTCATGTTCGAATACAAAAGGGAAAGAAAAGTTAAGAGATGTTCGATTTTGTCGCGTATTGCAGGATGCTTAATGAACGGACAGAAGGTAACGGAGGACCGGTCGGTGACAACGGCGGAGGACCCCTGCGTAACCTGCAAGTGCAACAAGGGACGTCTCACCTGTGCGAAGCAAGCCTGTCCAGTGGTCAATTGTCCTCCCACAAAGATCATTAATGAACCTGGGGAGTGCTGTCCGCGCTGTCGAGGTGAAAGGAGTTACATAATTTTCAATAATCGAAATTCATTTTGTGTCATTGTTAAAAAAAACAAAATTATCTTTCTCCAAAATTATAAAATAATTCTTTGAATTACTTTATAAAGAGCAGAAAAAGGCAGTAATTCCTTTTTATTATTCGCTTGATTTCATTGATTTTTAATTTGGTATGCGCTAATGTTATTGTTTCTTTATTATCGATGTATAAGCTCGCTAATTGTACGTGGGTGTAATGTTATATAAAGACACGGGATTGCCTTTATTGCGTAAGCATTTCGATGCCGTGCGATCAGATTAACGGCGATCGGAGTTCCATTTCGCGAAAACATTTTTCAAAAGAAACATTTTCTAGGCAATTGCACAAACAATTAAAGTCACTTTGAATTTATAGGTCATTCCAATCTCTCTTACAATACCAGAGGCGCGAACCGGTTTTATGCGGAATCTGATTATTTTCCAATGTCGCAATTGCGCAAAAACCAGCCGCACGTAATATTACGATTGTCATCTAGCCATCCGAGAATACGCGCTGCCATTTAGCCGTGCATATCTCGTTGCAACTTTCAAATTCTGAATTAAAATATAATGCAAAGTGTATCGACGATAACTATCGTCGAATAAAAGTATAAGCGTCGAGAAGCAGGCTTTGTTTTACATGCAAATGAATATTACATAAAATTAACATAAAATTTGCAAATATCATTGCCTACAAGTAGCCCATTTGTATATTTCAGTAGATAACATCGAATCACCGCTAAGAAAATAATTCGCGTGATTGCCGTATGACATTCGAGCGATTCGCAGAAGTCGTTTCTCGCTCTTATAGCTCGATCACTCGTGGTATCAAGATTGAAAGATTAAGAACACCGCTTCTTTCGTCGCGCAGGTAGTGGAAAATACTTTCGGCCCGTGGGCGGATGCATGATGCTCGGTCAGTCTTTCCACAAATCGGGTACTGGATTCTATCTGGATTATTGCACGCGCTGCACCTGCGTCAATTCGGTGGTCTCGTGCGTAAGGGAGACCTGTCCGGTGCTGGAATGCCCCAGGGAGCATCAGATGATCCTACCGAATCGCTGTTGCCCGCAGTGTCCGCTCATCGAGGAAAGCAGAGCTTCTTGCTCTTACGGTGGAAAAACTTATGAGGCGAGTATCATTTTGTTCATCGTGCGTCGTGCGAGCTTATCCGCCGCGCAAACATCATTGATAACGAAATTCTAGATAGATAAATTGAACTAGGGATCACCGAATAAGCTCAATTATTTAGAGCTTAGGAATTATATAGAATATCGTTTGAATAATAATATTTTGATCCTATTATGAATATTAATATTCCTTTTAAGTGTGAAATTAATTTTGTTGAGATTCTCGAGATGTTTTTATTTCGGATTTTTATATCGCGATTTTTATTAGACATCTCGTCTCGTCATGGTTTAAACGGCCTTTTTTGTCCTAGGCAGGATGGCGAAGATTGGAAGCTGGATTCCTGCAAAACATGCACCTGCAAACAGGGCAAAGTGCGCTGCGCGATGCCTCAATGTCCGATAAACTTCGTTTGCCCGCCAAATTCGAGGTTGGTGCATCCGGAGGGTCAGTGTTGTCCGCGATGTGTTGAACGTAAGTTTTATGATATGCTGTCGCACTCTACAGAATTAAAATATGTACTTAAAGCGTTGAAATTATATTGATTTCTCCAGGTGACGGAGTTTGCACGGTTTTTGGAGATCCGCACTATCGTACCTTTGACGGTAAATTCTACAGCTTCAAAGGAGCGTGCAAATACCAATTGGTCACCGATTGTCTTTATCATACGTTCAGCATACGCGTGACCAATGACGCCAAAAAGGCGCAATCCTCGGCGTGGACTAAAACCATCGCCATTAAGGTGAGTACATTATTATTTCGTGAAAATTTTATAAATAATTGTAAAGAGACGAATTAAAGCTCTCTTGAATTGAAAATAATAATTTTTTTTTTAAAAGAACTATAATAGAAGTCATAGCGTTATCACACTTGACTTTTCAAGTCGAATAGTCTTTAAAACTACTTTCAATGCTCTTGAAAAGATAGCGCACAATTTTTAATCTTATGCAAATAAGACTGTAAATTCTGACTGACAAACTGGTTGATTGATGGCATTGCGAAATGAAATCTACCCCGAGGCAAGGTTCTCTTGCTCTGCTCGAAGAGAATCGCAATGGGAAAAAGAGGGACTTTCGTTCTATTCGCGCCTCGTGCGATCGTGTTGCAGATTGGTGACTTGAAAGTGAACCTTGGTCAGAAAATGAGGGTGAAGGTAAACGGGAAGAAGGTAAATGTTCCTTATCGTTTCGGTAATCAACTAGACATCAACCGTACAGATGACAGCGTGATCGTCCACACACATATCGGGATCAAGGTCCTCTGGGACGGCATCAGCTTTCTCGAAGTGTCCGCGCCTTCGTCGTACAGGGGTCGACTATGCGGTCTCTGCGGTAACTTTAATCGTCAGATCAAGGACGATTTCACCACGCGACGTGGCCGACCATTGCAGGATCCGCAGCAGTTTGGTCAATCCTGGGCCGTGGGTGCCAAGAAGTGTTTCCGATCCCCAAGATTCGGGAAGGAGGATACCGAAAGGCAGAGACGTTGTCGAGGAAGAAAGGATCAACGGTATTTCACACAATTTTATACATCTTCTTACTATTACATTTTTCTTAATTAATGATAAAAGAAAGATTTTTATTATATTATCGTTGTTATTTTATACAACGATGCGAGAAATGGCTATAAAATAAATAATAAATATAAATATTTATAGATAACAGTTGTGATATTGTTGATTATTATTAGCGATAAAAATAACAATTCTTAATCAAATTACATAATTACATGATAACATTATTTGGTTGGCAATCTTTTGTTCTTTCATTATTTCGTCATCTATCATTGTTAACATTCTCTTTGCTCTCAGCTAGCATTTTCCAACTTTATTCTATGTCTACCTCGAAATGATGAATCCCGATGTCAATGATTTATTGCAGACTTCTTCATTGCAGACTTTGTAATCGGCTGAAATCACAAATCTTCGATCCCTGTCACAAGAAGGTGAATCCGGATATGTACTTCAAAGCCTGCCTTCAGGACATGTGCGAGTGCCCGACCCAGCACTGTTACTGCGAGTCTTTCATGGCGTATGTGCATGAATGCAAACGACTCGATATCGCGCTACCGCACTGGCGGAAGGCTACAAAGTGTCGGACTGTTTGGGACCAGCCAACGCATCCGACGAATTTATCTCACCGCTTACATTAATCGCGCACTTCGTTCGCCGCCGTGTCCGGCCTTTAGATACTCTATCCCGAGCGAGCATGCAGCAAGAAACGGCTGCATATGGTGTATATTTTACATGCATTTAGAGAAATCACTCTATATGTGATCCTATCTCCCTCTCCCTTTGTTCCTTCTCAAGATAATCTTTTAATATTCGCGAACAATGAAGAAGAGGAGATACGATGCTGGAACAGACGTTCAGACCGCAAGTTTGATTATATATCTAGAACTGGATATGGAATTTTAAAATTTACACGAGATGGTTAAAGAAGAAAATAAGATATTTCTCTTTGAACTTCAGTTCACCGAAATTGAATTTCCTACCGAGATGAAGGTTTTTCAATGAAATACTCGTTGCGAATAACGCAAGAAACGTGACACTCTTCTCGGTACCTCATGACACATACCACGACGGATTAATTCGAAATAAGTATTCATAAATGCTTATTTATTCGTAGAGCAACGTAATACACCGCGGCACTTATAAGTCTGCCTTCTTATAATGAGAAACGGCAATAGACTGTTAATGCGGTAGAAAATGTTTCGCTGCTCGCGGTGCAAATGCAATACGAACGACTACACGTGTACACACCGACCGACCGACCGACACGCCATCGGAATAAAATCGCGGTGTTGTATTACGACAAACGACATATGTAACTGTTAACAATGATGAAGCATAAAATAGTTAAAATTTTCTCTCGACTTTGCAAAGCCACCAGCCAGCAGCTTACGTATCCTCTTCGACATTTTTCACGATGTTATCTTTCTATTCCCAAGAGCTCCTTCTGCCTGCGGGAGCGCGCGGGCCGGACGCGGCGGAGTGCTCGGCGAGAATCTACTAGTCACCACTTCGTATCAATATGCATTAACGGTGAGTTCCTGTGCCCCCGTGTTAATAACGTCGAGCAGTGACTAGGGACGCACTCGAGCCAGAGTATTCTTTTACGATTTTGACGATTTTGAAAAAAATCTTGAGCTTCGCGGTAATAACGATTAATTATTTTTTTAACTGATGAATAAAGATCTGATTTGCAAGTTGCGCTGATAAAAATTTAATCTTTATCTCGTTTAAATAATTTTTTTGTTTACAATACAACTTGTATCGAAAGATATATTCTTCGAGAATACGAAGAGTCATACATTTCTTGCCTTACTATACGGCGGCATTTAAAAATGATGATTAAGTGTCACAAGTATTTCTTTATAAATAATAAAAATGTTTTGAGTAAGATATAAGATTATAGTCATTGACTGGTTGGTATATACATACGACGACTATTTTTAACGAACAGGTCACATCAGGATTATTATTATTTTATTTTTATAGCAAATTCTTTCAGTTAGACTCTGACTCGAGTGTCTCTAGTAGCGACTGTCCGCCGACGCGGAGCGGCGGCGATTTCGCGCTCATTTCGCACGGAAATCTCACGTGGGTCACAGCAGCACAAGTACGCAGCCATGACGCCCGGAAAATATGGATCTCACGTGTCTGTATATGTGTGTGTTACGATTTCATGCGAAATCCCTTAAATCCGAGAAGAAGCATCGCGAGTCGAGATAGAATCGCGCATAGAGCGAGAAATTGGATGATGTTGTGTCGCAGAGTGAAGCACCTTAGTGCTAAATTAATGCTTGACGCAACTTTATTTTGAATCTTATTGAATCTAGAATTGTAAGTTTGCGTAACGTTATTGTGAATTGAGAATGACATGTTTAGTTTTGGAATGATTCCTTCATGTGTGGGACGTTGAACTATTATCGAACAAAATTACCATATTGTAATTGATGAAATGTAGTGTAATCGGTGATTGTTGTCAATTTCACAACAATTTCGTTGGTATTTTTTTAATAATCGTAAAAGCTACCTTATATCGAATTTTATATGTACTTCACTGAGAAACATATGTACGATCACCCGAATAAACGCATCTCCAGGAATAGAGCTCTATTAGACAATAGAGGCGTATATTGATAAAAAAAAAAACTGAAATCGGTATGCTCGAAATCGTGAGGACGAATTTGCAAAAAATAGTAGCAGATGGCGATGTCTTGTAATGTTTCGGAACACCGTGCAGTATTTCGGCCGATGAGCAGGCTCGCGGCATAGCATGTACATCCCAGTTTAACGCAATCAATCGATTATATACGTACGTGTACACATAATAAATATGTATGTACGTATCTTGTAATCTACGCGGATCCTTGAATCCATAGATCTCGACCAAACTTCTATACGTTCGTATTTACCCGCCATGGCCCACATTTCTCGTGAATTTCTCACATTTCTAGATCGACACGAATCGTCGCGAATTCATTCGGTCATCAAAGATCCGATGACCAAATGACCTTTCGCTTTTTCCGAGATCTCCGAATTAGATTAAATCCGGATATCCGTCGATCGTGGATTCGAAATTTCTAGATACGTTGCTCCGTATTTTTTTTTTTTTTTTCGCCAGTTCACGCTTTTATCGGAATTCTCTGATTCGTAAATCCACGATCGCGCGATCACTCCTCTCTCAGAAATCTGTAAACTTTCGGTTAGAGTTTTCCCCAGAGCTATATAAATTCCCACGGATCTAGATACGTAAATCTTGAACATAAAACAAATTCAGTTCCACGAATTGGAACTCGCACGTACGGTGCGAATCCGTGTTGCTCTATTTCTATTTCCGTGGTGCCATACATCTGTCTGATCTCATCGTAGATCCTCCCCTCTACACAGATCCTTGGATTCATAATCCCCGTGATTTATCAGACTTTTACATTTTCGTCATGTAGAATTAGGAGGGAGTATTTTCCCGCTTCGTCTTCGATGACGAATACACTTTTTTTTACTTTACCTTACGTATAGATATCTAAATAGTGTATAACGTAAACGTTTATATGTACTTTAGCTTTAGCGAGGCGTTTACAAATTGTATATAAAAAGACACGATTATTAACGTTTAAGCGAGCACTAAGTATGATTTCTAATAACGTGCCACGATTTTTAATAGCTCTCCACTTTTTTTATTATTTTTTTTTTTCTAATTTTCCGTCTCTCTCTCTCTCCTCTTTTTCCCTCCTTATCTTCTTCACCTTACTTTTTTCTTTAGCAAATCGTTGCAAAACTTTGCGGAAAAGTGTAGAGCTGTTTTTGCGAAGAGGAAACAACTTTCTTAACTTAGTGAAACTGTACATAGACGAAATGTATTGTAATTAATAATCACCGACGAGTTTTGGCGAAAAATCAAATCAACTCTGTATATTGGGTAGTCCAAAGCGTTAGCCAATTTTTATCGACTTTAGTATAGAGTTAATAGTGTAGAACAAAGAGTAAGCGTAATAAATCTATTATAGTCATAGACACTGCGTCTATGTCTTTCTCTCTCCTGCTGTCTCTTTTTCTCTATATATAAAAATATATCGTGTAAAAATCTCTATAAAAACCAATGTATGTCATTCAATTTCTTCTTTTACTAAAAAAGATTAAAAATGTTCAAGGTCTGATTAATTTAATTGATGGTTAATTCAATTAGCAAACTAAGTATAATCGGCAATGTGAGGTTGGTGTATCATTTTAAATATAAATTGCAAATATTAAATAATATCAACAGAAATTGATTCGATTAGTCAAAATAGATGTTAGAATCTTAATTGAAATTAAGCAGAAGAAAAATTTCACATATAAAACGACAAACAATTCGAAATTTTATCCACATTAATAAAACAGCAAATTCATTGTTGGTTAAATTAATTGGAGCTTAGTCGAAATAGCCCTAACCTCGAATACTTAATTTGCCTGTAATGAAAACCATAATATTCAAGTAGATCAATTATTTGTGTCATTGCATACTCTATTTTGATACTTTTACATCAATATTCCTCTCGCAAATTGAATTTTCGACTTTTGATTGATGTTCCAACACAATGAGCTTTTTATGGTTTGAGAAACACAAGTTTTATTTGTTACTTACCAAAAAATACAGCAAACAGGTCCATGCTAACAAGTCACTAGTCTCATCATGTGAACGAAGTGTTCCAAGAAAAATCCAAGAATCTTAAAATCTTAAATGTTGGAGTCGCGAAGAATATCGAAAATCGAACGAATCGCGAATCGTCGTGATCACAAGCATCAGTTATCACGATTATTGATTTTGTGAGGATAACTTAATTCCAAGAACCATCACAAATCACAATATTATTTGCGTGACATGGTTTATTTATTGTGTTAATTAGCGGAAAATTCACACGAATCGATTTGACAGCTGGTCTAACCTTCGTATGTTTGAATATTTCGTAAAAACTAAAAGAAAGATGGTAGCTTACTAGTAGTGCCATCTGCCCGCGAAAGTTGTAAGCATTTGAATTTGAAAATTTATTTATTTCCAATGCTACTATAATAAATATTTCCATTATGAATCTTTTATACAATAATTAAAAAGACGTATTAAGTAAAATAAAAATTTAAAAACTTTTTAAAAATTCGACAACAACAAATTTGTATATAATTTCAATAAAATTTCTCTTTTCAAAACAACAAATAACGACAAATCGATGAATATCAAAGCAAATGAATCAAAATTTTAAATAAAAAAAAGTGTTTTTTTTTATCTAATATTAGATCAATGTATGAATTCATACAGCAAGTATAAATAACTTAAATATATCCTGTAATTTTAAATATATCCTGTATTAATAACAGAAAGTCTTAAATCAATCTTTTATCATGTACAAGTCATATTATGAAATGAAATAAATCAGCACATGTAAATCAGAAGGAGAGAAATAATAAAAATTGCGGATATATATTCATTTATTTAAAGAGATATTTTTCTTTGACAATTAATACGTTTGAGACTTTCCAATGTTGTATTATTAGAAATTGTGACGTCACTTTTTCCAAATTAAAGAGGTTTTATGTTACACGTCGACGTTAGATTTCAAATTAAATATAATAAAAAATATGAAATAAATCTTTTTTCCTGGGTGAAATATTCAGCGTATGAAAAACGTTATTCTCTCAAAAAAAAACATTAATAAATTTTGAAAAAATTTCGATAAAGAATATCTAAAATAACTTGTTAACGAACAGTTAAGAAATCGCTGCGCGTTAAGGCGCAGGGGTTCCAACAAACCTTCTCGTGACACGAGAGATTTGGAACTTTTATTATAACGACATTATAAATGCACAAAAACATCTTAAAAATATGTATGTATATGTAAATACGTGTATTATGGGCGTAATCAAGAAAACATATTTTATTACAGTATGGTAAGATGAAATAGAGAGTGCTACGCACGATCGGGATTATCCTTATATACTCTACATCTTTATATATTTTCTACCTTCTTCCTTATATATTTTTTTTAATTGTTTTTTCCCCTTTACTTGTTACCTCTCTTTTTAACTTAAGAGCTAAGTGTAACGCGCTAGTCAACTGCTCGACTACGTTTCGCGATTACGCGCGTGATACGCACGCATCTGCATCCTGTTAATCAGATTAGAAAACATATCAATTAATTACAGACCGGATGTGTTTCTAAGGGTTTCTTCAAATCAGCACGGAAGAAAAATAATATATACGTGAAAGATATCAGCTAATTATATGAACTAAATAAATTCATGTAGTCTAATGAAAAATAGCTGCGGTTTTCATTGCAAAGGTATTTTGCGAGATAACATAAATTTAATAATTATATTTATAATAAATTGTAATTATTTCTTATCACTACAAATGCATCACGTACGACTTCGTTCACACTTCACGATTCTAAAAGAAAAATGTCTTGCTTCCAATGAACATCTTATTTCTCTTACTAAAAATGTTATGCGCAACGAAAGATTAATGCACAGTAAAGTAATGATAATGTTAAAAATATAAATCTAATTCCCAAGTTTTTGTCTACAATTAACGGAATGATTTCGTCAATTTTTTTGTTTGCGAAAAGACTCGATGTGATTTCTCCAAATTTTCCATTCAGAATCGCAACGGACAAACGCGCGTACTCGCTGCCTCGATTCCTCCAAAATTTTGTATCAATAAAAACGCATTCTACTCCTTACCTTTCGAAAGTTTAAAGAGGTAACACCTAGAACAAGAGATCAAGAAAGAGAGACAGAAAAAAATGACAGAAAGCAAGAGTGAAAGAAAGGGAAAGAGACAGAGATCGACAATAGAGACGCGATCACCACTAAAGCTAATACTGCACCACGCCTCTATTGAAGAAAAAAAGCCAGCATAATTGTTATAAAATCACTGTCACTTATTTGACATTCCTCATTAAAGATTTCGCTACTTTTCGAAAATTCATTGTCAAACCAGTCCTTATCGCTAATCTGTAGAAACGAAACAAACGTCGATTTTTCCTTATACAAACGTATTGCCTTTGTAATCAAGTCTAAACAGTACAAAGAATTTTTTTACATAAAAATAAAAAAAAAACACGAATCGTGCGTACTAGAAAATATACTAGAAAGAATAGATTCGCGTTTATTTATTAATTAAAAAAAGATTGCGTCTGATTGCGACGGATAAAATGACACCAGTTCAAATTTAGCTCTTTTACACAAATGTGTAAAAATAAAAATTATTTTTCAAATGATGATTACGAAATAATATTTTGAAAAGTACTGCTTAGAATCAAAGTTTTACAGATGATCGCGTATTTTTTCGGATTTTATTAACTGTATATATATATATATGTTTTTGCCAATGAGATATGGGTATATTATTATTATTATTGAAATAAGAGTACTCCCTCTTGACGCGCATAATAGCAATAAATGAAGAAAATTTCCTTTCTGCAAAATCGTACTTCTACTCAACTCTTAGAATTTTCCAGCCTAATGACGTACTCTATCTCTCTCTTTCTCGTAGATACGCGCATTATAGCGACTGTGATTTATCAGCTATTCTTATCGGTGCCTTCTTACAACGCCTGGCCCAAACTAAAAGCTCTACAAGAAGTGCCATAATTGTGGCAATGAGAGATCCATTAGACGCATGTAGGAGGCAACAGCCTCCTTCTCGTGAGTTAAATTTTCTTTTTAGTACAAAAATAGATTTCGGGCGCAGATCGCGCAGCCCCGTGCAGGGATATTTCAGGTTCCGCGTTACGATAAAAAGTAACCGAATCTAATGTCGTCACGCACGGATTGCCGCAGAAATGGCGTGTCGGGTTTTCTCTCGGTTGTGGAAACGCAGAATCGATACACGTTTCATTTTGACGGAAATTGCAGAAATTTTTTATTACGTTTCTCAAAGTTGCTATAATATCGTAAGGTAAGCGAAAAATTGTAATTATCGTAAGATGTCCAAAGATATGAACAAATGCGGAGAACGCAGGATGTGCGGAGAGCTAGTATGCCAACTACCACATTGACTTGTAATAATATAATCGTATATGGTACAACAATGCAAATTATATAATTAGCAATATACGCTATACGAAAGAACGAATGAAATTCTGTTGTCAACTGGTGAATTGATGGTGTCTCGAAATTACATCGAATAATTCGACGCGAAGACGATTACGCGACGAGACTGCGCGAAGTCGCCCGATCGAAGAACAAGAATCGCCCGTTGGAAAAAAAGGGGCGAGAGCCACATCAAATCTCTTATTATCTCGGGACACGCTCGCACATACGCTCACACACCAATCGCACGTACATCCACACAAAATAATAACAGGTAGTCATAATTTAAAAAAAACGCGAACTCGTATCCTTTTATCGATGCAATCTTAACGACGCAAATAAAAGTATATTACTGCAATAAAATACAATAATTTTCAAGATATCGAAACATATTTGAAGAGAATCTTATTAATGAACGCGCTTTTATAATTCTTCTGTATTAAAAACATTATATAGCGACCTTAAGTCTCACCGTGATTAAATTATGACATTTAATCGAAGCGACGATCCTCTGGAAAAATTCATCGTTTATGTAAGGAGATAATAAGACGAGGAACAGGATACGAGATCGTCCTTGAGTCTCTATTTTTATACGTATATTGAAACCCGACGAGCAATTGCGACTGTCTTTTTACTTATAATTTGCGTTGTGAAAACTTAGAGAACAAAGAATATATGATTATCACTGTAGATCTTCGAAACACTCTAACAAAGCTCTGTCAATTTTTTTTTGTCTTCTATTTCTTTTATCCGATAAACTTTTATTCTCATCGTAGATCGTAATAAGCTCGAAAAAGTCGCTCGTCGAGTTATCAATACCGGGTGTATAAAAACGAAGAGAAAGCTCGCATCGAGCTCGCCACGTCTACGTCTACATTAATTACGCGCATTAATCAATAATAATTACTAATCATATTGATCGTCGTTACGCGCGCATACTACGATCGACGAGGAAAAAAAAAAAAGAACAACACAGGATCGAGGTGGAAAACATCGCGTGAGAGTAATGTATATTCTGCATTAATATACTCGCTTGTACTAAGTCTTCCTAAATTTCATCCGATGATCGTGCCCTCCTCGACAAGACGAATCGAAAGGTCTCGGCAAGAGGAGGCGCACACTCGAGTAATTACAAAGATGCGCGAGGAAAGCGCTAAGTGGATCAAGGCGCTGTCCTTGATCCTTTCGATTGTCAGACAATGCAAGATATTAATTTCTTACGCACGAGTGTTCTCTACATGTAGTGACGTACCTCGAGGAAAAGGATCTGAGAGTATAATATATATATTACGTAAAACGAGATAAGATCCGTTCGAGCATGCAGCGAGAGAAACTTCATGTAATTGCAAGAGAATTGTGAATTATTCCTGTAATATATTCCTGGAATATCTCATCTCGCGTAAAACGTTATCGTGTCGAATAATATACGGGCGGGCGTATTACTCCAATGAGGAGTGCATAAAACTTTACACGCCAGCACGTGCCGGCACTCATATTGTCGATCCTCCTCGCGTAAACGCGAGACTATTGTGTTATACGATTCCGCCTCTGTTATTATTCGACACGGCGATCGCTTCACTTATTATCAACATTGAACCACCGATCGACTCAGCGCACCCTCGGCTCGCATCAGAGAAAACATTCTGTCATTACTTACTGATACAATGTATACATAGTTTATCGAGCATGATACCTGTAATCGTATCCGCATTTCCATCGAAGGACGATGGAGAAAAACTAGGAAAGATACTTTAACCTCGTGCTTTTTTCGCGACGAATAAAGGAGAAAGGAAAAGATACCGTACATGGCTTGTATTTGCGTGAGTACAAGTGTATACGTGTGAGTGCATTTTTTTTATACGTTTCTATATTTGTGTGTGTGTGTGTGTGTGTGTGTGTGTGTGTGTGTGTGTGTGTGTATTCGTGCGTGTGCGTGTGTGTACATGTGTATGTGTCATCAATATGAGAATCGATCTCAACGTAGCACTAATAAATTCTTTACCCGTCTTGAGTCCAGAGAATGTAGGGACCCAGCTCTAAAAATCCGCTACTTAAGAAGATTAAACCGCCGAGAAGTGCAACGTTAACGAAATATTGATAGAAATTTATAATGTATAATATATATTATTTATATATATATTTATATGTAATATGTCATAATGACTTTGTATATATATATATATATATATATATATATATATATATAATGTATATATGTATATATAATTATATATATATTCATTTACACGTTCGTCCAATATATATATTATATATACTCTGGAAGGCGACAGTAGAGAGACTACTGAAGTAAATGCATAATAACATACGTAAAGAACGAAGACATTGATTTTGAAATTTCCCTCTTGCCGGTCATATCACTTTTTCTTTATTTCTTTTTACGGGAAACGCGTTTCTTCCCTACGTGCTATTGTTCCGTCAGCTTCGTCCTTTCTTCACGACAGCTATTCGGATTCATTCGACGAACCTCGACATCTATATATCGTATTCTTCTACCTTTTTTCTCTTTTACAGCGTAAATAGTACAACATACCATCAATAATCCCTTAGAAATACACCGAAGAATCTCGCGTGAATTCCTAGCGAGATTCAGAAATGACAGCGCTTCAAATTCTCGCTCGTTTTTGTCATGAGAATGCTATAGTAAGAGATAGAGAGACAAGGCGAGAGAGAAAGAGAGAGAGAGAGAAATTGACAGAGAGTGAAAAAGAAGGATGAGAGAGCCCTGAGTGATAAAGAGGAAGATGGTCAACGAGGAATAAAGTGAAGGATGGATACAAGAGCCTGAGAAAAAAATATCCGCTTAAATGTGTTGCACAAATTCCGGATTAAGATACGAGAAACCCATAAATTCTGTCTGGTCCAAATTCATCATGAACAGCTTATCCGTGGGAGTCAGGTCTGTCTTCTCGGAGGTGAATTGCTTGTCGAAGTTACTCACGTCCTTACGATGTTGCTGCACAAACGAGAATAAATTGTTTTAGATATTTTTTAAAAATATCCGCAACGAGATACTTACGATTTTTGGCTTAAAGGGTGGCTGCACCTCACGATTCTCTATCTTCTCCCAATCGATACGCCGGAAAAATGCGTGGCTTCGCACGTCGTCCTCCCCGCGTACTCCGCATCCTAATCTCTTGCTTGGATTCTTTGTGAGAAACTGCAAGAAGCGAAATTCGCAAGCGTAAATTAATAATTTACAATCAATTAGACGTATTATTTTTATATTTATACAAATAGATTATTTCGTAAGAAACTTCTTCTTTCACGCACATCAACTTTCAGAACTGCTTTATTAAATTTATAGAATTTACATTGAAACATTAACAGAAATCATCACTCAATTATCCGACACTAAAACTCAAGAAATTAGTTTCTTCCGATATTTCCATTGAAAGAAAATCGATCATAAGTTTCTTAAAAAGTTTTTTGTATATTATATGTATATTCAAATAAAAACTCAATATATAAGTATATCTAAACTTCTTAAGATTCCGGAAAGCTGTAGCGATGATACTGGTATATAGATGGTACGCGTACCGCTTTACAAACTTCTTTGGCTTCTTTAGATAGACTTTTCGGATAACTGACATTGTGGTCCGTAATCGCGGAAAAAAGTTCATCCTCATCCTCCCCGTCGAACGGTGGCTGACCGACTAGCATCTCGTAAAGCAATACACCGTAAGCCCACCAATCCACAGATTTGCCGTAAGGTTGATATAGAATAATCTGCACAAAGATGAAAAAGTTCGACAGGTAAGACAATATCAGCCTTCGCTTTACCTCACTTTATTGGATATCTCAAAATTGATGAAAATATACAATCCATCCATTTCTCGCGATAAAGTCTTAATACAATCTCTCTCAAAAATGAAAGCCTTCTTCGAGCTTTAAAAGCAAATATAAGTAATATAGCGTTATTTATCGTTCAATTTAAAATTGACTTGTACTTCAGCAGAGAACTTTAATTTGAGGCTTAGTTACAGAATGTTGAAATTAGAAAAGTTATGAGAGAAGAGATAATCTTCCTGCAAAAGATGAACTTTACTGAGGAAAAATTGATTTTGAAATTTCGCAAGGAATGCATGTTTCCACTATCCGCCGATATTCCTGAAACATCTCGTTCATGCGAGCCCCGTTTAAATATTCACCTCGGGTGCTATGTAATCGGGCGTGCCGCAGAAGGTCTTGGTAGTCTTGTCACCGGTGATGCCCTCCTTGCACATGCCGAAGTCCGCAATTTTTATGTGACCGTCCTGATCCAGCAAGACATTGTCGAGCTTGAGATCGCGGTAGACGATGCCGCGCGAGTGCAAGAAGAACAAACCGATCGCTATCTCAGAAGAGTAGAATCTGCAAATGTAGAGAGCGGCGTCACAGACGTGAAAACGTGCGAGAGAGACGTGCCATCGACGTGCGTCTCTCTCTCTCTCTCTCTCTCTCTCTCTCTCTCTCTCTCTCTCTCTCTCTCTCTCTCTCTCTCTCTCTCTCTCTCTCTCTTCGTCGTGGCTTTAAGAATGAGATTTAAACGTGGAAATGCGCGAAACGTCGCAAACGCGGAATAAAATAATGAGGTCACGACATTATAGTCGGCGGTTAACGAGTAAAAATTAAGGTCACGACGAAGCGGCGATGACGGCGAGGCGAAGCCACGCGCATCGTGTCCGCCTCGACGCGACACATCTCCCGGGTACAATCGGTTTTCATTTCGTATTCGGAGCGTGTTGAGAAAGTTCGACAACGTGAATCGCTCGAGAGTTCCCGTCCTCGGCGTTCTCACGTCGCCGTCGTCTCTCACGGCGCTTTAATAGAGTTAAGGATATCGATCCGCAAGTTAAAGCGGAGCACGTTCACGGACACTAAAATACTCACACTGCCACCGGCTCTTTAAATTTGCCACACTGCTGTATTTGGTACATCAGATCGCCGCCGTTCACATATTCCATCACGAAGTAGAGGCGATCCTGAAGCGGAAAGCAGAAAGCGGATCTTTGTAAGCCGCAAGCACAAGTCTCGGTTATCTTTCATTGCGTTTTCACATCATTTGTACCTAAGAGAGCTCGGTACGTTCTTTGCTCAACGTTTCCCCATCGCGGAGATTTTAATAGGACACTTAACAAGAAACGGATTATTCCATTTTGATAACTTTTGAATTAAACTTTGTAAAGATGAATAAATAAAAGTTTTACCTTTGAAACTAGAGATATTGTCTTGGCACAGAGAATTTTCATTGTTTTACATTAAATTATATTCAAGGTATTCACGATAGGAAAAGGCTTTGGATTATTATTAATTTAATGATAAATAATTTAAATAAATATATAATTTATATTTATGTGATTAAATGAATAATTTATAATCGTATTAATTTGTAAATGAGGAGTGCATGTAATTTCGGATCGGAAAAAAAAAGTACTATATGTACCATCGTCTGAAAACAAGAATGCAATTGCACCAAGAAGGGCGGCTTGCTCGAGAGCGCGAGTACACGTTTCTCGACCATTGTGCATTCCACGTCGTCGTCCTGGATAATGATGTCCTTCTTCAAGATTTTGATGGCGTACAGCTCGTCGGTTCCCTTCCTCTCCGCCAGCAGGACCTTGAATTAATTGATTCCGTCGAGATGCATTCCCGATTGCGGGATAAAGCAGCCACTTCTCGAGATTGTTAAAACTTACCTTACCGAAACTGCCTTTGCCGAGTACCATTAAGAAATTGAAATCGCTGGCTCGTATCAGATCGCTTTTGCCCATGTTGTGCGGAACATCCTTATCCTGGGCCGTGTGTGTTTTTTTCGTCACCGAAGTTTTCTGAATAAAGTCAGCAAAAAGCTCGCGTATGAGTCATGCCAGAGAACTGGGCATTCATTATTTAAAATACAAAATAAGAAATAATATTTCAGATGTAATTTAAAATCGCTACGTTACGCTTAATTAAAAATAAACAGCAATTTTTAATTATAGCAGATTATTTCAAAACAATTTCTTTCATTAATCCGATTCTTTCCACCATACCATAGTGAATGATATATTTATTTTGTATTTTAAAAATGAACAAAGAATCACACTGCCCAGTAAATAAATACCCGCATTTTGGTTTTAAGCTCGGCGAGATCGACGCCTTCCTCAGGAACAGGTACATTGTAAAATTCTCCTTCCTCTTGAGTGAGAAGCTTGAACCATCCACTCGCGGGCGCTTTAATAAGCTCCGATATGCCAAAGGACAGGGATCCCATAAAATCGTTTCTAGATGTTCGATCCCAATCCCATACCTCGATCAACAGCCGCCTATCTTTATCCTCGGGTTTGAGGTCGCTAATAGTAAAAGCCAGATTGCTAAGCGCTGTTTTATCTTACAAGGATAGTAAATCTTCCCCAATTCAACTTCAAGATGTGCCATTCTTACTTTGATGGATATATCATAAAATAGAAAGCTTTATGTAGAAATCATTTATGATTTACTGGAACAATTTTCCAATCTGTTAAAATCTGTTATTACTATTTGAGAAAAATTGAGAAAAATTGCAATAAAAATATTTATTATAATTTTGCATTTTACCACCTTCGAATATTTTTTTTTTACGGAAAACTTTCTGTCACAATTAAATCCGCTAAAATCTCTTTAAATGCAGATAGATGAGAATGTATATGATCATTTTAAGTTACATAACGCCTAAACTCTCTTAAAGCTTAGGAAGGAAGGAAACATCTCGAAACGAAACTGCGGAGAACGTCTTAATTCTCGGGAATAAAGATCTAATTGTCCGGTGCGAATACGGTTCTTGATTAACGAACGAATAAATCGACTTACAAGATGATTGTCTCGTTCCATTCTGGATTTAAGCACGCCTTGATTGTCTTTGTTTTCTTCTTCACGTTGTCCGAATCCGGGATTAGCTTCAGCTTAACGTAGGGATCCGATAGTCCATTCGGATCCATTGGAATGAGATTTCGTCCCTCTCGCACTGCGAACGAACAAATCGAAGTCTTTCGGAAAGAATTTACCGAAAAGAAGACGCGCTTTATCTCCGAGACATGCACTTATCCGGAAAACGAGTTTCACGTACAAGATATACTTTGAAAGATCGTATCAATTGGTCGTATCGATTGTTAAAAATATTATCCCGTAAAATGTATTGCGATTGCAAAATGCATCGAGAATTATTAATCATTAATTGTAAACATTAATTGTAAACTTTGAATGATCCATTAATTTGTTCTTTTTTATTATCATCACTGCATTAATCCATTTTTAAATGTAATATATAATATAATGTTCCCCCAAACTTAATTATTTAAAACTTAGACGCGCTCATACGTATAAAAGTTTTCTCGCGTCTCATTAGATTTCTTTTTGCAAGCATCGATCATTCTTAAACCGCTCGTTAATATAATCTTCATTATATATTTTACGCCGAATAATGCGATTGACAGTTTTACAATGTGTAATTAATAACCTGCTGACTGGAAGTGAAATGTGGCTAGGAAAAATGTGATTAAGCGAAGAAAAATCGCGTTTTGTTTTGCGCGAAGAAAACTCTTAATCCGTTTCATCGCTAATTTTAATTAAACCTCGAGGATATGACGGATAATATTCTGGTAGCCCGCTCAGGCGCGCCGCGAATGAGTTCGAACAAACCTAATTTTCGAGATAATCGACAGATGATAAGAGCTCCGAGGCAGCCGACACGCCGTTCCTCCGCGATGTTTGCCGAGCCACTTATTGTTAGAAAATGCCGCAACACGCGGAAAAATGATATCACGTGCTATGATATTTCATAAATTTATTGCAGAAATTTATCGCGTAAATGATAAACGCTATACTCGATGATTATCTCTAACAAACTTTTATAACTAGTAAAACTTGTGTGGAAAACTGCAGATAAATATTTATTTAAATTCACATATATCGCAATATTTATATTTACATTTTTCCACAATTTTATATCTCTATAATAAAAAAATAATCTTTGATTGACACATATTTGATATATTAATTTATTAAAAATGATAAATAATAAAGTAATAATTTATATATTTTCAAAATATATACATCACGCTTGCAATTGCCATGCATACACGCTTTTCGTTTAATATATGTAAAATGTAAAGCAATTGCTGCAAAAAAATAATCTGTCGTTAATTTTTTTATGTTTTGCATGTTTGAATGCGTGTATCAATGGAAGTACAACTAAAATACATATTTCTTCCGTTCTCTCGAGTCATAAATGTGAGATTTCTTTGTGAGCGGATGCGAGCAAGATGATATATAGAAAGCTATTTGTATCCAATAACCGTCTGTCAGATAGTTGTCGAATTTCTATAACTTGAATATCAATTAAGATAATTATAGAGCAAAACAATTAGCCGAGACGTTAGATATATAATTAGGTTATATAATCTTATTGCGATTCAGACACTGGTGACCTATGAAACGTGATATCTGCGGTGCAGTTAAGGGCTTTAGCCAGGGCTCTCTTGTAATAGTATCACCCCTCCCCCTCCCGATGAACCGATTTGACGAGAACCATGGAAAATTTAATGCATTCCAGCCGTGGTGAATTTAGAGAATAGCGGCAAATATCGGGCGCGTTAGTGCCAGCTGCGGAAAACTACGCTCTCAGGTTGTAATATTCAGAGCTATTACGTCCTTACGATAATAACGCTCGCGTTCATCTGGCCCTTACAGGACCCAATATATATCAATCATGAGTAACGACCAATAAGATCTCCGACGTCCTTATTACGCTTCTGTCCTTATTTATTCGAAATGATCGTTCTCGACGATGACGATCACGACCACGACGACGACGACGACGACGACGACGATGACGACGACATTGTACGGCTTTATTAAATCGAACGTTCGAAAAGAGAGCTTCCTAATTAATTTTAACGAGGGAGAACATTCGTAAGAAGCCTAGCTGGTAAAGAGCCACTAACAACGAGCTATTAATATCGCGCAGTTTAACGATCGCCTTCCCCTTTATATCATCTATCTTTATCTCAAACGATCGTTCGAAATTCGTTGAATTTTGAATCATTCGTTTGCTGCTACGATAGATAATTCAAGCATAGTTAATTAATTTGTTTATAATAGATCTCGCCAAGAAAGGAAACAAAGATGCTTTTATGTGAAATGACCGTAAAAAGAGCAGTAAAAAAGAACACGTTATGGAAGATTCAACATGTCATGGCATTTCAGCATACTTGCTATATCATAATTTAATCGGAAAAATCTTCTTTTTTCGGTGTAATTAAATATGAATGCATCCATTAATTAAATTAAAAATCCGCGCGTGTCATATTTAGATATTATATTAAATAAGTAGAAAATAATAATTTTCTACTTATATTAAATAAGTAGAAAATAATATTTTTCAACATTATTTCACTTGCATAGAAATAATAGAAAAAAATTAAACATTTTTTATTACTGAACAGGATACTGAATAATTATTAAAATTAGTGAAAATGAAATTCTCAAATATACACTAGTTTTTGCGTGTAATTCATTATGCATCATATAATTTTTTATGTATAATTTAAAATTTTTCGCTTTTTAAAATCGAATTATAGAAAGAAAGAAAGTAATTATATTAAATGACTTTTTTTCTAGTTGTGACATTCTTGTGTCACAAAATAAAGAAAACATTTTATATTACTAAAAACGTAGTTCATATCGACTCTAAGACACCGTTACAAATTATAAAATTAATCTTCAATCATCAATTCTATATCATCTTATTCATAATTATTATGTAATAATAAATATAATATAACTCTTCTTTTTTACGTTATAATATCCATTTTAAACTAAAAATCTAGAATAGCAAAAAAAGAGAATAATTCATTCAGTAGCAATAATTGTATGAAAATTATAATTTAAAAATATATAATGCAAAATGTACGCATAATGATAAGTGTACAAAATACATATTATACAAAATACAATTGATTGGCTTATAAAACTGAAATAATTTCCAAAAAAAAAGCGAAGAAGAGAAAGCCTGGAGTAAATCCAAAGGTAAAAAAGCTGAAAGCGATAAAAATATAGAATATATATATATATATATATATATATAAAATACAATTATATATATATATATACAATTATATATATATATATTTATACAATTATATATATATATATATATATATATATATATAAAATACAATTTTGAACGTACCTTCTATGGAGAGTTTGCTACCGGAACATGTGATGTGCAGGTGTATACGACCACGTCTTTCGGTGTGATCGCATCCGCATAGATTTGGCACGCTCTCTTCGCACCTCTTGTGCACGTTCATGTCGCATGCTATATCATCAGATCATCATCGATTATATCATCGGCAACCAGCGTCGATAATTTCTCTTTCTCTCTTTTATTAAAGGAGATTGACTCATGTCAATTCGTCAATTGACATGATTAATTCTCAGCCAATCAACGAAACCACAGCTGTCGCTCGAACTGTTGCACGGGGCTGACGCTCTCTCTCTCGTCCGCCCTTTTTAAATATTCTTAAAATCGCTCGTATCGCTTCCGATATCTCAGGAGCTTAAAACTTTCGAGCGCAGCTGCGGTTACGCATACGTACGCGTGGGAGATTCAGGGATATAAATGTATCATTTATTTCGAAAGCGGTGTGTATCGCGTTTTTAGAGAGATAGAGCTCAGATGCACAACCGTGTTTCCTGAAGTTAAAACAATTTATAAATTAGATAAGCTAACGCACCTATCAGATAACAAAAATTGCTTTAAATTTCACTATAAGAGATAATCTTCCTGTTCATGCGTCAATAAAAATATAACAATAAGTATCTCAGATATCTATGCATTCCTTCCATTTAGAACCAGATTTCGATTGCATAGCATTGATCGTAACGTTGCATTATAACATTATCTCTGCTAAAACCGCTTTCAAAATAATTCGCTCGAGTAAACTTGGAAATGAAACACCGAGTCGATTCAGGTTTCGAAATATGGGAAGGATATTCGCTCTTTCTCATGTTGATGAGAGTAAGCATCCGTAAGCGTTCAACGATGGAAATCAACGATGAAACGACGGATGAATGGAATCTCGTAGAGAGATGAATTTAAAACTCACGATCCAGAGGAAGAGTACCGTGACAATAAAGGAATAACTGCTTTCGATCTGTATAAAACTAGGAGTGCAAAAATTGAAGTGCAGAAAGCGATAAATGAGCTTTCATGAAGATTCGCGATTCGCTCCCCGATTCCATTCATCCGATTCTCTCATGAATCGGAATTGCTCGATCGGGAAAGTCGCGGGATCATTTTTTTTGGGCGTTATCTGTGCATCACGAAGCTAAAAATATTCTTTCTAAAAATGATAAATCACGAGGATGATCGTGCTGTTCTGTCTGTATCTTATATCTTTTCCCACGCGTACGTATGCAGCAATATTCTACAGGATCTCTCGCTACTCGGCGCACGGAGAGATCTCTAACGTAATGAAAGGTCCGACGCACAAATGATAGATAGTGACGTGTATGGCAGTGTAATACAAATACAAGTCAACGAAAAGCTAACTGCGGGTAACACGAATGATAATCACGCAAGTGGTCAACACATAGTGTGCAATCAAGGGTTCGCATGTCTGCTAAGAGGAGAGTATACGATTACTTAAATTCACGCGCTGATAAGTGGTAAATCGCAGTAAATCTACGTGAATATGATATATATATATATATATATATATATATATACAGTTTACATGCATACACGACATACACTGTCTATGTGTGTGTGTATGTGTGTGTGTGTATATACATATGTATGTGAATTCGTATATATATCGTGCATCAGTGCGTATACGAACATAAAGGTACGTACAGTGAAATTCTTACACTTGCGTACGACATCGCTATTTCTCTTTATTTTACACTTTTTTTATCGTACATTATTTATTTTATGAAATAAATTTCGGAAAAGGAAACTTAAAGGGAAATATAACAAAGAACTTTAAAGAAAACAAATGAAACATATAATAATAAGCTAAGTAAGAAAAATTTTAATAAGTAAGCTCCGCTGGTAAACGTAACTATATAGGAAAACTTTATTGTTCACTTAAATATGAATAAACTTTATCTTTTCAAACTTTAAACTCAAGATTTAATTACCAAGGTAGTTAGCGCATAAAAATTAGAAACTTGAATCGAATAATGGCTCCTTTGAAAATTTTCTTACAAAGAAAACAATCCCAAGACTATCAAAGGAGACGTCATCAAAATTACATTAAACTCATCGCGGAGTCACAAGAGGGAAATAATCCGTAATAAATTTAATTAATCCAATTAAATTATCATTCACAGTGAGAATTTCGCTGTAGGCACACGTACATATATACACGTATATCATATGTATTAAAACCACAATTTATAATAAGATATTAATAATGTAATTACTTAATTTTAATAACAATAATAATTACTTGTCCAAGTGAATGAGCGCTGGGCTAAATTGTATACAATCTATATACAATCTATATACATATGTAATACACTGGTAGGGGATGCGTATGGTGGCGCATCCCCGTGGTGGGTGTTCAGCACCCGGCGAGATACACGAGATACGCGCGGGGTTAGAATGCGCCGTGTGAATAAGCGGCGAGTGAATAGGCGAAGAATGGAGAATGGAGAGTATATTAAAATACGTTTCTGCTCGCGTGCGCTTTGTCGTAGAATGTAGAAGGGAACGTAGGCACGTGGCGGTCGTCGTCCACGTACGACGAGAACGAGGAAGAGGAGGCCGATTGCGGGGCGCACAGCAGCAATGCAATGACGTTTGATGTGTGATAACACAATCAAAAATGCACCAAGGCCGAAAGTATACCTACGAGTAAGACCAGTAACGTAACAATCGCGATTAATATTCTATCGCCGTTGAACGAGGGGGAACGAGTCGCTATGTCCCGAGTAACGTGCAACTTGCTCAAATCGCGGGGCAGCGCGATCGATTTTGGTTTCCTTGAACGGTGATTCGAAACGATCGGTTAATGTTTCGTGCGTTTCTGGAGTGGTCTTTAAGTGGGGGCAGGGGGGAGGGGGGGAAGATTCCCGCTACGACGTGCGAATGCATTTTCTCTTATCTTTCCGAAAGAAGACGTGCGCAAGTGGCAAGTATCTCGTATCATGTCACCGCGATCCCCGGTATACGTTTCCATGCCACTCTCGCCGCGTGTAAAATTCACGTGGCGAAATACGTCAGTGTCGCCAGCGTTACACGTTTTCTGTGTCAGTCGGCGTGTAATCGTGCATCTCGTCGTCCTCGGAAGCTTTTCCACGGAACTCGCAAGACGAGAGACGACGGTGAGATAGCGGTGATGGGGAGAGGGGGGGGAGGGAGGGGAGGAAGATGCTTCTTTCGAGTGCATCGAGGGGGATAATTACGCGGTCTAAAGCCAGTGTAAAATCCGTAGCCCGAATGTCGAAGCGCAAAAAGTGAACTACACTCAAGTGAAGGACCCTAGTTTTTAAAGTGAGGCCTTTCGCAGACGCTTAAAGATAGGATAGTAAGCGGTGTAATCGTTTCGTATTTTTTTAGAACGACCTCAAATTTAAATTGACACGTCTACCATTACTCCGATCAACACTGAAAACGAATTCTAAAGAGCTCGGATCTCGGCGTTATGGAAACACACGGAAATGATCTCTTTACTCCCGATAACTGAAATATCAGCAAAGGTTAAATCTGTTGAAATTTGAGCATTTCACGTTTCAAATTCTGATTGAATGAATCGTAAATTTTCACAAAAATGTTGCATTTATTTCTCTTTATTCACTTTGTATTTTAAATATATGTTAATGCGATATCTAGATGAAAACAAAGAGATTTTATAGAGCTTTTATTTTACATTTAGTAAAAGTAATAAATTAATTTTTTTAATAAATAGTCTAAATAATTTCTTAAATTTTAAATATTTTTTTTATGTATGAAAAAAATATAAGAATGATTAATAAAAAAAAAATAATTATAATACATAACTTTTATTAAAAAATTAATAATCTCTGTCCATAAGAAATTTAATTTTCATAAAAAAACATATAAATATATAATATACTTTCTATCAAGTTGTGATGTCTCTCATTTCTTTGTCGAGTCTTGGATGGTTTCTGTTAACAAAGTTAGCGATACAAACGATTGACCACATTTGTCGGGTTTCCGCGCTCGTATTTCATAATTAAATTTCTATAATCAAATTGATTGCTCCGATAAACCAAACTTTACGAGTTCTTTTATTTTTTAAATGTTTGTACGGAACTCCGACAATTTTGTCACAGATTGTTGTCAATTATCGCCTTATTTACATATATAAATGTGATCACGACATAGATTCAAATTTGTTTCATCGTTTCATCGTTTTCAATTCGGTTTTTTGACCAAAACCAGAAACGAGCATAAAAGCGTTGAAAGAAACATGTCATTTCTTAGTCAAGAAATTTGAATACGAATATTATTGTCATATTTTTGTATCTTGAGATATTAGTTAAATAATGCTCGTTTTGTGGAATTTATTCGAGTTTCGACACTTGTAACAACACAAAGATTATCGCAACCGCGAAAACGAGAAATTAGAGAGAGAAAGATTTGAGAATGGCATGAGTGGCATTATCACGTAATACCGGTGATCATTTTGGGAGAGACAATAAGCTAAATCTATACCTTTATATATTTTTAAAATATTTTTTCATAATTTTTGACAATAAGGTATTTACATAATAATTTATCGAGTAATTACAAAAATAAACAAAGCAGTATTTTCATAACGATTCGATTTATTATATATTCGATTGCAGATAATAAGAAAAAACATTTTTTAAGTTTTATCAAAGATATTTCTTGCGATTTTTTACTCAAATTTTTTAAATTTATATAAAACCTGCTGCGTAAGTTCATATTCTCCCAGGTGACCGAAAGTCATTCATAGTTCATTTATGTAAAATTTATCTACATCTCGAGATACGCTGTCCCGTTTGGATAAAGAATCTGTTGTTAATGGAACGAAATGTCATTGGACAAACTCAGATACACGATCTTGAACTTGCCCGATATATATGCAAATATTGAAGGTACGAAATTTCGAATCATCTGATCCGATTTTTGATGCTTCTCTTTCTCGAGGGTTGAGTGACGAAGAAAATTTAAAAAGTATTTGTTATTTCTAAAAACAATATCGCTCTGAGTTCAATCTATTTTTGCCTGGCGCGAATATTCGATTAAATCGTTTGACACGTTTTATTAATCAAATTTATCATATTTTTAATAAAATTAAATTGACGTCCTTTTTTTAAATTTTTAATAAATTTGTATCAACTCCAAGATTTTCTTTATGGAAAATATATTTTAGCGATGTGAATACAGTATTACTTAATTTAAATCTATTCCATTATTCAAGAAAACTCATATTTTGGTAAAGATGATAAAAGAATAAAGTGCCTCGTAAAAATCACGTGATTTATCCTCAAATTACTTATTCAAATAAACGATTTATTGCCTAAATGAGATAAAACAACTGAATCTTTTTTTCAACATTATCATATACGTGTTTCATTTTATTTATTTTTTTATAAATAAAAAATCTTTTATATGTCTTTATTAATGATATTACGTTATTGAATAAGGCTTTAAATCTGTACCAAAGACTTTTTCGAAAAATTTAAGGCTAATCAATCGGTTACTTATCTACTAGAATTAGAAGTATCTATTTCTTTTTCCGACGCGCCAAATTAGCCGCGATTACTTTAAAGCGATTTAACGCACGACAAGATAAAAGCAACAAGGGGGACTTAATTGTCGAGTATTTTTCTATACTGCTTGCGCGGCCTTGTAATCTGGAAAACTTGTAACTGGGTCTCTCCAAATAAGTGTGCGAAACGAGCGCAACGAGATGAAGCGCGATATCGATACGTTGACTATTAATAGGATATAACGAATTATCCGTTCGCACCATCGATGGATTTTCGATATCCTTTTTTTTTTATCGGTATTTCTCGCTTTGCCCTCCATAATAACAATACCTACCGTCCATTAAAACGGTTTCAACGAAACCGTTTTAACACTATCACCGCGAGTAACACAAAATTTGTCCTTATTGGTATTTGTATTATTGGTGAATTATCGAATCAATTATACACCTCTTTGAATCTTTTACGTTGCGTTTATATTGTGTCGACTATAGAAATCACGGTTTTATTTTACACATTAGACTACAGAAATCTTCCGCTGTCTAATCGATACCCGAAATTTTGACCTACCCGTCAAATCGATCATCCTACCGGGACAGATATTCGGGCAACCCAGATGGTCAACGCATTCCTGTGAAACTATGACGGGAATTAATGATAATGGTGGTGGCTCGATGGATTGATGTGCGAGATTATCTGATCCGTTTGATGGATTTGACGTGTCGTTGACGCGCGGCTTGATTTCTTAGCTTTTTTTAACTACCTGAACACTTGAGTCCCTGATGGGCGATACCGTGAAGCATCGAGCCGCAGTGGTCGCAGAAGGTCGGCGTCAGGTACGTGAAAACCTCCCATTTGTGCTTTTGGCTCGCCTGGGAACAAGAAATAAGGGCCCGGGGAAGCCCGGTCCTTCATTTGCGGTCTGATCCTGTGTATGACGGAGAAATCGAGATGGACGGTGGCGGGTGTGCCAATCGATACCCCCAAAGCGAGGGATCCAGCTCCAGGAAAAAAAAAACATTAAGCCCATTTTCTCCCGCTATATTTTCCCCTTTCCCTCTTTCCCGTTTTCTTATTATATTTTTTTTATTTTTCTTCTCTTTTTCCCTCCCGATATCTTTTCCCAAAAGCTGAGGTGAGGCAGAAGCAACGAGAAGGGAATACGTGCACGTGGATCACGTAATGATGAACATTAGGGAGAAGGTGGCGCACACAATCACGATGAACGACGTTGTTAATAACAGTGTGCCGCACAAGTGCAATTTGACTCCTCTCATGGAGTCCAGGATTCTATTGTGAGTATCAATATGCGTGTGGATATACGAACGAATAAATTTAAATGTTCTGTATGCGCAAAGTTCCTAACCGACACACGAAGCAAACGTATTTCCGTTCCAAACCGGAATAAATTTACCGTTTGCAATTCGACAAATCGAAAAAGAACTTTCGCTTTGTGGCAAACTCAAATAGAACTTCGCGCAATACAATAGCACAATATAAACCCAATCCCTGTGTTTTGTGTCGTAGTCGAAAAAATCAATTTCTTGATCGTTTGATGTAATTTCAAATAAATAATTATCGTATCGGCGCGAATGCTGTTTCCTAAACGAGAAGATAGATTTATTATCACGTACAATTCTTGGAGAGGATGCTATGCAATCGCATTCTTGAATATTAATTTCAGAGAGTATCCAGAATACTTCCCAAATCGAATGCATTGTAGATGCAAATGATTTCAACGAACATTTCCAATTGCGCGAGAAGATTGCATTTGCGAGAAGGATACACGAGAAGAGGTGGATTCAAAACAGCGGAATAACGCACACAATGTCACACGAAAATTCCTTAACGAGATATCACTTGTAAAGTGCTGAAAGGTTGCGCGCAACTCGAGGCGTGCACGACGGTCGATTGGAAATTTGTCGTTACTATGAATATTTTCCCTCGCATAAAAGACTATAAAAATCGGTTTCACGAGACATCGACGTGGGCAGACTATCATCAGTTATTATCGAGCCTGTATGGTCAATAGTGGCGTTATTCTTAGACCCGATGCAGGAAAGGCTTTCACTCAAAGCTCTCAAAAGAACGCCAGTGAAAAAAAAACGCAATGTTAACCAATGTTTGATCAATGATAAGTTCTACAAAATTTCGAATCGAATCGATCAAAAATTCTCAAAATACTTTCATGCGACACACTATAAAAGTGTGTGATACAAAACTAACCTTTGACCTATATAATTGAGAAGAATTATCTGCATCTTTCTTTGAGATTCTCGAAAAGTATTTATTGTCTATAAAAGATAGCCAGCAAATAATTAAATTTATAATTAACTAACACTTTCGCTTGTCTTTTTTCGTATATAAAGAAGATAGAAATTATTACATTTACATCTCTGAAAATATTGTGCAAATAAAAATACTATCCAAAAGTACTATACAAAAAATACTATACAAGATCTTATAAGCTATTGAATATTCTTCGAACTAATAGCCATGAAATTCAATTTAATTCAATAGCACCTGTACGGAGGCTTCTTTGAGGAAAGGAGTTCTCTTTTTCGCGACAAAGACAACACCAGGCCTCTCACTTCCGTTCTCCAGGCTTTTCTTCCGGGGCGTAGACTCAACCGTTAATTAATTTCCACGCCAGTCCTTTGCCCTTCCCCTTCCCTTTTCTTCAGGTCTTGAGCGGCAGCTCGTCTTTCCAGAAAATCTTTTACCGGCATTTCTCATAAAAGACTAGACCTTTGTCACAGCTTTACGAGTGCATCTGATGCGAATATCGTCTCTAAAATGAACCTGGATATCTTCGTTAGAACTTCACCCCCCTTTTCGCCCCTTCCACTTATCATCCCTAATCATCCCTAGTCCGGCTCGAAAATGAAATCGTTAGCGCGGAAAGCGTAGAAACTTCAGATTAATATTTCATATAATTGTAATATTATCTTCGTCCTGATGTAATATGATAAAACCGAGAATTCGAATAGAATGTCTCAATGAAATCGGGATGAGATAAAAACGCGAGTGAATAAAGATAAAATACATAGCGTGTTTCTAGTGTTTAAAAATTATAGACCTCAGAATTGGATTATAAGCGGGAGTAATAGCATATACTATAACTGTTTTCTAACTTCATTAAGAACTTTGCGCTCCTTAATTGACCTCTTCCGCTTAAAGTTGCACGAATAATGCCTTTTCAAATCCGGCAAATACAATCTCGTATAATGCACGGCGCCAAAAACAATAAATTCTACTTTTATATTCTTTCAGATTCAATTTCCACAGATATTATTTTTATGCTTATACAAACTCATTTTTTTACATTTATATTTATCTGTAGCTAATTTATTGTACGGATCTGATAAAAAAAAAAAAAATACGACAGATGTCACTACTCATCCATTATCCTTTAAGATGCACTACTTAAAGATGCAAAAAGATAAAAAAATATTTGCATTTAAATATTACTTTCTTTCCAGTCATGAAAATGACTCAACATACACCGTTGCAGAAATGTGATCGACAACTGGAACAATGTCAAGAGTCTCTTAACAAAAGTAATTATGAAGAGTCCGATCACGGCACTTTCAACAATCTAGGAAACCCCGACAGAAGAGAGCAAAAATATGGAACGTAGGCGTACTTAAAAGACTTACAGGCGAACCATTGTTCTCACCTTTCTCTCGTCGACAACAATAAGAGCGACAATACGAGCAGAACATAGCTAAGAACGAAAAGATCTAGCCAGTCAGAAATGAAGAAATTAAAAGGCCCTATATATATATATATATATATATATATATATATATATATATACTTGGACCTGCGCCAATGTCCATCATTTTCCATGCCTATGTCTCTTTCTCGTTTCCTTTTCACGAATGATTAAACCGCTGAGGTTGAACGAATGAGCCAATCGTTATGCTTATGCTAACCGGACGTAATCGGACAATCACTGTCGCGAAAGGTGCTCCTTTAAGCGCGCACCTCTTGTGGGCCAGATTAATCGTGCCGCTTTTATCGCTGCATCGACGGCGTGCAAAATTGCGGCTCGCGTGCCTCTGATCGTCGCGAAAAGATTAGCGGAACGCGATGGCTTTGCTCAACACGACGAAGAAATGATAAACGTGCTCGAAGAGTATAAAGGCGAATCACGTGATAGAGATAATCTGCCTATATGGCAGAAAATAGAAATATGAGATATCCATTATACCCTTCACTCATTCATTCACGTATAGCACATTGGAGATGTGTAATCTCGTGTAATCGCGCACGTTATGTCTTTTTCTCTTTTAATTATATACTCCGTACAAATCCTAATTGAAATTAACAACAGCGAAATAATAAACAGCTATCTTTTAAACAAAAAAAAGTGGAAACTCTTGTATTAAGATAATGCTATGTGGCTCTTTCATTTTGAATCTTTTGATAAACCTTATTGCTTTTATAATTCTCAAGAGACATAAATAATCATTGAAAGAATAAATTGATTAATTAAATGAAAATTCTAAAAAGTTCTATCTATCGTCAAGTTGTGTGCTATTATTTTATCTCTAACCACAAAGAAACATTGCAAAATTTTGCATAGACAAACGATAAATGGAAATGATAGATTGTTTCAGAATTGTGGAATTCTCTCGAAAAAATAACTGGGCCTCGAGAGAACACGTTGTCGCGAATTCTTGTTATGAACGAACGATTGAAAATATCGTGACCGAGCAACGACCGAGTTCGAAATTAAAAACGCCGATAAATCGTGGATAATATGAAGAAATCGATAATTCACCTGGTCAAATTACAAGTCACACGCATAAAGACAAGTAAGAAATATTGCGAGAACTACCGAGAAAATAGAGACCTTTAAAGGGCATGAACGTAAACAAATTGTGAGATACACGAGAAACATCGTGTTTTGAGGCAAACGTACATACAAAGAGAGCAAGAGAGAAAGAAAAAAAGAGACACACGAAGAATGACGTCAACGACTTGTGGAAATACACCGAAGAATCACATTGAGAAAATATAGCGAAAATCACATCAAGAAAATATAACGGAAAAGTGCACGATTATGCACTTTTGTGCAAATTTGGTGCAACGAAACTCGTGGCAGTGAAACAGACACAGAACGATAAGGCCATTAATCGCAAAAATCTACATATACCTAAGAAAAACATAGAGAAAAAAGCAGATGACGAAACTTTGCATATTTCGAATTTTTTTCAATACCGAAGAATATTTAGATAAAAAAGTATTACATCTTAAAATAATCGATTAATTTTTTTTCATAATCGTTGTAGTATATATTTAAAAATCACTTTAAAATCTTCTTTTTTTCTTAGGCATATATAGAATTTTGTATTTGTCCATCATGCCCACGTACGTACACACGCGCGCGCAAACACATACACGCACACATTTATACAAATCGTGAACAAGTTCCACAATAAGTGCATAGATATTACTTATAAATTGCAAACTTGTCGTCATACCGGCGAAACGGACAATCTCGTCAGAAAGATTTTTTTCCACTCCATAACTGCACAAGGATTATTTACAATTTTGACGACAAGGACAAAAAAATTAGAATTTTTCATACAGGAAATATTATAACTTGCGCTCGACATCATAACTCTTGAAGTGGACCAATTCGCGAACTAAAAGCTCGTTCTTTTTTTTTTTTTTTAAATTTTTCTTTACCTTTTATATTATTTAGGACACTTAATGTTACCAGCCTAAATACCCAAAGGCGAATTTATCCGATTATCGGCGAAGAGCATCCTTTTGAAGCGTTAATTTCCTGAGCCGAGCGCAGATATGTGGATATACGTTTTCGAAATAAATGTAACTCGAATAATTAAACTAGGATGTATTAAAGCACAAAGGGTAGTTAACATACGCGCGATATTTGAAGGAAGCAACAAAAGGGGAATGCAGTTGGCAAGGTGCGCTCCCTCTAAAGGACAAGGAGAGAACGAAAGTAAAACAGGACACTGGAAACGCGAAACACTCGGTCACACTTCCTTTAAAATCTGTGTCCTTTGCTTTTCCGTTTGTCGCCTTTTCCTCTACCTTTTCGTCGTCAACTTTTCCGTCACGTTTGTAAACACATTCGCACGAACTCCCTTTCATTTTCTCCGTGTCCCTCCTTGCTGCAAGACAGTTCACTATTTACATCCCTTTCACAGTGCATAATTGTTACGCAAGTTAATACGTAATAATTCACACATGGCACATCGCGCGCGCGCGCGCGCGCGCACGCACATACACACGCACACAACACATACACACACAAACCACATGTGAATCGTGTTCCTGCTGACAGAGAGACGCAGTTAATGCGCACAAAAGCCACCCAGCGGAGTGTACAATGTCAGTGCAAAATCCACGTCGGAGGATGTACCGTATACGTAATTAAAAGCGCCCGCTAATCGCATTAGCAGATACGTCGGAACGCGAGCGAATAGGGAGGGCAATCATCCGCTGCAGCGTTCATCTGCGATCATTGTTAACGCGATTAATCGGATTTCTAGCTCCCACCTGTGAGACGGGCGGGCGAAGATATATATATATATATATATATATATATATATATATATATATATATGGCGTAGAGAAACTGCTATGTAATATTTACAGCGAGTATTATTTACAGAGAGGAGTGTGAGAGAGAGAGAGAGAGAGAGAGAGAGAGAGAGAGAGAGAGCACAAGAGAGATAGACCAAGAAACACTATACAAGGAGAACAATACGAAGACAAAGCAACACCACGCTGGGCCAAGTAAAATAGAAAGAAAAAGAAAAACGTGTAGCTAGTGTACATCAGTGTATTGTACATCAGTGTAATTGTGTACGTATGTATATCTATACAGGCGTGTGTATGCGTATGGTCATCCTCGTTAGACGACCGTGTTTCTATGTGTGTGTGTGTGAACTGCGTGTTGGCTGATTGTGAGCTGTATGTATCGTTTGACTTTTCGTCGGTCTCGTTTTCTTTTTCGTTCGTCATATGATACCTTGGCACTTCATGCCCTGGTGGATGACACCATAGAGAAGACTACCGCAGTGGTCACAGAAGGTGGGGCTGTTGTAGGTGTGTTGCTTGAATTGGTGCTTCGTCCGCGTGTCCTGCGTTATTACACCATTACACCGTGCACACACACGCAGACTCTCGGATCTTATGATGATGATGATGATGATGATGATGATGATGGTGATGATGGTGATGATGACGATGATGATGGGAGAGGGAAGAGGTTGTAATCGTGGAGACGCGGTGATAGGAATAAATCGGCCATAGATCGCTGGATTTCCCTGTTCGTTTAAGCGCAACGCGACACATCCAATAAGCTCGAAGGACTACCGTTTGATCCAGTGAAAGTTTAAAATAATGTCGAATAAAAGATTCTCAAAATCTATTTACTAATTTATTTAACGTATCTATCCTTCGAGTCTATTTCAAGAATTCCTTCATTTGTCCATCAATTATTTGTTGAATATTTAGTTTTTTATATACGTTTTATATACGTAAATGAGCTTGTCAATATATTTTATAAATCAATAGGTAGAACATTAGAAATAATGACGGTACTTAAAATTCCATTTAGATATTCTTTTGCGTGATGTAACTGTACAAGCGTGAAAATGTTAGATGTGAAAATTAGATATTTTCAATAGGTATACAAGCGCATGTCACTTGAAAATGCAATATTCAATTCTTAACTTAAGAATTAAGTATATTGTTCGTTTCGAGCGTAACGCACACCAGTCATATTTGTCGCAAGGACGTTTAATCCAATCAGAATGAGGAATTCTCTTCGAAATCGAAAGATTAAGTGTCGTAACTACGTTCAAATAAACTTTAATGGAAAGAAGCGTCGTACTCTAAATTGAAAAGATTAGTCTTTCGAAGTCCGTAAACTTCCTCAAGCTTTAAAAATTTTCCCATAAGGAGAAGTTTTCTAATGTATTTTATTCCTGCCTGGAAATGAAGTACTTTAGAAACGTGTCCGCCAGCTCTTTAATGATCGAACGTGTTTTTTTTCGCCTTCCCATCAGTCGTCATTGTTAACGGGTTCGAACGGCGCGTTCGAGAGGCTGACAGTGATTTAAATATCGATAGTGTTTTTCCAAATTGCGGAAAGTAATTTGTGGTACGGTAACTCAAAGTTACGCGACCGGCGTGGTCTTAAACCCAAATAGGATCAAACGGCAGCCCGGCCAGCTTCCCGGCAGTGTTCCGATAACTTCCCGAAGCCGGTCGGTAACGGCTTACTTCCTGCGAATAACGTTCGAAGGTAGCGGAAATCGAAACAAGCTCGCAGGAAGTTTCGTGGGATTTGGCAGTTGCCGCGAGTCCGACATGCAACCGGTGCATTAAGCTTTCCGGTGCTTCCGGTCATCGCGCAAAAGGACACCCCCGCCTCGCCAGGCGTGAAGTTTTGTCGGTCAACGGCGCGAATTCGATTAGTCCGGTCCTCGGTAACTCATTATTGAAACCACTTTGCTAGAAATTACACAGCCGCTCGGCCTAGGCAGTAAGAACAACATTGCTGTTCTCACCGGACGAAAACGTAAAACGGAGACTGAGGAACGCAAACAGCGACAGTTATGGCGTTTGTCTTATGAACACTTGGTGCAGCTATTAACTTTAAACAGGACTTTCATCACAATTGTCCATTCCTATTCTCTTTGAAAAAATAATAAGCAGGTGAAAAAACAAGTTATAATATAAAGAATTTTTCTATTTTTATATCATTATATTATAATTTTCTTTATATTATAAAGAAAATTTATATAATTATTATAATAATTATATAAATAATTTTCTTTATATTATAAAGAAAATTATAATATAATGATATAATAAATATTATATATTTCCATTTTTTGTATATACATTTAATATTTGTCATATAATCATAGTATGTGCAAAAATAATTCATTCAATAAATAAAAATTATAAATAAATAATAATATTAACTTTTCCGGTATCGTTAAAGTTTCGAAATTACCTTGTCCAAATATTATCGAAAAATTCCTAAGCTATCTGCAGTCTGCTAGATAAAAAAGATAACTCATGAAAAATTAAAATCTCTTTCTCGTGGACGAAAATCCGATTCTAAAGCGTTCAAACGCGTATATTGCTGGATAGATATTCGCAAGGTAATATCACGTATCGCAAAACATTAATGCACCAATGTTATCCCCAACACACAAAGCATTACATTATAAGAATACTTCGCGGATACTAGCCCCCCGGGTACGCTAGCCGCGCGACTTTCTGTCCACAGAAAGGATAAAGAAAAAGAAGCTATAATGCTCGCTCACATACGCGCTTTTTTTCCTTTGTCGCAGCCCGCGTCCAACAATGAAAATGCATTATGTGCCTTATACGGGGAAATCCACGATCGCCGATATTCGCGCGGATCAATAGACGCGGAAAGGATTACCTTTGAAGGCACAGAAGCATAGAGGGACAAGGTGGAGACAAGGAGTCAGCGCCCAGGATCAAGGGGAGACAGCGGGGACTCTCAATTAGTTTAGTCGGAAAATCCCAAAGATAAAGTAAAACTTTTTCCCGACGCGATAAGGGTAAAACGTTCGCGGCTCGAATGTCTTGAAGTTGTCTCTTGACATCAGCCCTAAAAACTCGATGAACTATAATCAAGTATCAACCCCGGGTCGACGATCTCAATTGTAGGGGAGAAACGTGGGATACATTCAACCCTATTAACATTACCCTATTAGACAGTTCATCTTTTTTTCTAATATTAATATTCACGGTGCCGTTTAAAACTTCGGTATTGCAAAGGTAAAAAAACTAACCGTCAGGGTCGAGCTTCGGACTGGGGATGCGACATGTCCCACGCGTTGCCCGTTCATTATCCGTTCAGAGTGGAAAAGTATATTTTGCCGTCGGGACAGTTTTATCGGTTTCCGGAGTCGCTGAACGGCAGGGAGAAAGTAAACTCTGTTTTTACGAAGGGGAATTGTTTCGAGCCGGAAACGCTTTGCCCCTTTCAGGCGAGCACGTTGGGAACGATATTCCCGACGTTACTTGTCCGCTTGTAAATACGTACGTACGTATTTGGCCGCCGGGTCGGTGATCGTTGCGCGAAAATATGGTTACAAGCGTGGTTAAACGAAGCGCAAAAGGACGCGGTGGCTTAGGCCAATAGGCAGTGAGCGTAGTGCGAGACAAATGTGAAAGAAGAAACGTACAGCTCTCAGCCCCTCCCCTGGGCATAGTTGTTCTTCCCGTTTCTTCCTTTTCTACCCCAGCCAAGGATCTTCTTATCTCATTATCCTCTTATCTCCTCTTATTCCGATCTCGTTAACTCGTTGCTCCTTCAAGCAACGCGAGTCCTGCCAGCCAAGAGATAGAAAGGAAACAACCGCGCTAACCCGCGGTAACGGTGTGTTGTGCGATAAATTTCACTGCACTCTCGCGGAAACATTATCCCCCGTATCTCAGCGAAGAAATGAAAGTAGCGCACCAGATGGTACAATAATTTCCGTACCTTGATGTTTTTTATTTCATTGACGCAGGAATTCTTATCTCGAGACATAATAAGTCGCAATAAACTAATCCTTCTCTTTTTTTATTTAAACGGGTAAAGACACAAAGATGTTTATTTAAAAGCATTTAGTAACTTGAGCATGGCAAATAAAAAGTAAATGTCACAAAGGAAGAAACGTTTTAATGTCTGCAGCGAGTCATCATCTTATTAAAAATATGCATTTCGCTAAATTCATAATTTTTTGATACTCTGACATCTAAAAAATATGCTACATCTCAAATTAATTTTTACGTTTGTGTCATTACTCCGAGGACAGACTCTCTTCATTATTTTATAATTCAATTTTTGTCTCTTCTCTCGTTAACAACTTAAGAGCAAAAGTATGTTTTCTATTTCTAAACAAATTTCTTTAGCTTTTTTTCCGAATGATGACGCAAATACGCGACACGGCAATCCTTAAGAAACGCTTCCAATGATTTCATAAACTAATTAGTCCGCTTCTGCTAATGTGTGCCAAGCTAAGTAGAAGCTACCTTCTTACGGGCAGATTGACAGAACGAATTACTGACGCTATGCGTTATTATTATCCATTTACAAGGTGACGGCGCGCGATTTATCGCAGCCTTCAAAAATGACCTCGATATTGATTATACGTGTTGCCATCCTTCTCAGCCCCCAACCCTTTAGCACCTTGCGACGATGGGACAGTGGACGACGTTTCACACGCGTTTAGCGGCGGCCGTGCAGCAGCCAATTAGCGCACACTCGGTTGAACGGCTCGCTTGTGAAACGCCGTCATATACCTCATTCTCCCACGTTCACACGCGGAACTTGACTCTCTTTTGCGGTTCAAACTGATGTAATGAAAATTCCCCCGTGATATACATACGTTCCCTTTTTCTTTATTTTATTACCGCCGCTCAAATGTAGTTCAGGGTTGCTGATATGTAAATAAAAATCGAGTAACAACCTTAATTTTTCGCAATTAACAAGCTTCTTTTTGTTATAGATAAGAATTTTGTAATTACTAAGAACTAAGAAAAAAACAATTAATTAAAGATGAAAAAAAGAAAAAAAATATATATAGATATATATATATATATATATATATATATATATATATATACAATTACGTTTTTTTAATATCCGTTATATTTTCTTCGTGATTTCTATTTTTTTACAACAAATTGTATGATTATAATTTACTGCACTTTGTCACAATTTTGTCAAAAAAGTTTTATATTAAATTTTTATATTAAATTTATTTCAAAAATTAGTAATTTTAGCAATCACAAGTTTTGATATCACGGCAAACGTATAATCAAATAATCTCGTTTTAGTCACATTTCTCATAGCATTGATGATAAATGACTTGATTTCACGCTTAGAAAATGGACAAGATAATGGATTTTACAAAGATATCAATATTAAAATTTTGTCATGCTATTTGGATTCTCCGTCATTTGTAAGAAACAAATTTGATATTTACGATATCTCTTACTATAGATAATATCTTACATCATCATCTATCACAATCCAAGAATCTTTAGTGACGTTCTTTTATTAAAGTGACACATCAATATTTGATGTATCGCTGAATTTTCCCCGTTTTTTTTACGAAACGCTTTTAACGTTTTGAAAATCAAAGAGCCGCGATGATGAGCTATGTGCCTACTCGAGGCACGCTTTAAAAGCTGACGTGTCAAACAGTTATTTGACTCTCCTGGCCAGCTTGATCAGCCCTCAAGCTACTCTCGATGACCTATTTTTGATATAAAGAGACTTTTGTTACACTTCTGATGTTTTGACCCGTCCTCGGACTGTCGTTAGCGAAAGAGTAACATACAATTTGATCAAAACAGCTTTTGTCTAGGGTGACAAATTGATATTACGTTTAAAAACTCGAAAATTCGAGAGGAAGAGTAGAAAAATTATATCTGAATTTTTTTTATATCATTGAATAAAATTTAAAATTTAAAATTTAAAATTTAACTTCTTTGTTTAATATTCATTAGTATTATGCATGTAAGAGAAAATTCCTTAAAATATGAAATTGACAAAAAAAATAAAAAATTGTAATATACATAAATTATTTGTTATTAAATAAATGTGCTTTGTGTCATCAGAGACCTGTGGACATTCGCGGAACACGATAATTATTGAAGATTTGCGAAGGAGAAACCTTGGCTGAAGACAAAAGGAAGAAAAGGCGAGATAGTCTGCGCGTTAAGGAAGATGTGAAGAGAAGAGATATTATTTGGCATTAAATATAATATCGGTACTCACATCCGAGTCGGCTCCTTTGTCGGCACCCGGACACGTGAAGGTCACGTATTCGTGACATCGCTTGTGAACGACGAAACTACAGACTGAAACATAAGTGAAACGTGCCCCCTAGTTTTCCTCCTCAAGGACACACCTTGGGCAAATAGCAAAGCCGATGAGATCGGTCTAACCCTCTTACCTTGGCACTGATATCCCTGTTTCCCGAAGCCCCTGCAACAACAAACGGGATAAACTTGTCAGCAGACACCTTGCGTTAAGGAAAGAATCAATCACGCGTCACGACAGACGTCGTGATATTGTTAGCAATTTATATTTGCGAATATTTATGAATTGAGCTAAAAATATCCAAAAATCTTGCGAGCATTTTTGATGAATCGACGTGACAAAGTAAAGCATATTGCGACGATACTTAAAAGTTACTTTAGAAGTAATATTATCAATTACCCTACGACAAGAGAGTCCATTAAACGATATTAATTAATTATACGTATAAAGTGTATAATAAATCAAAGTTAATTAAATATATTTATGAAGGCCTTTCAGATCTCTCCGTATTAATAAAAGAAGCGTGAGATATATGTGTGTGTGTGTGTGCAAAATGGACATTACATTCAGGATTATGGGGCGAAATTTGGCACAGTGTAATTTTCGTTTTGCAAATTCTCGGTGGAACGGTAATTGCACGAGCGATTTATGTGCTGGGGAGGCGTTTCGCGTGATTGTCGTCAGCTTTGCCAAAATAATTTCAACGTCACCCAAGTGCCTCGAAATTAAGCGCGGTTGCTAATACGTAATGCAATACCTATATCTCGCCCGCAATAATGAGATTATAAGTGGTAACACCACCAGTTGCAGATTATATTTGAATTCTGCGCTAAATTTCTAAAATGCCCACTTTTTAAAGATGCAACAGAGTTATCTTGAATGTCATTTTAGAGACAGCAATGATAATAATTCGAATGCATTATTAACAACAAATAAAAAAAAACAGTTTAATTATTAATTATAATTTTATTCTAAAAATAATGAATTTTAGAAAGGAAAAAGTGGGAAAAGATTGACTTTGGCAGCATTAAAAAGCGAGATTTTACATTACATTCTGGAAAAAAGATATCTTGATAATAAGTATAAAGAGAAGGAGATCGAGTTGTGTAATTAATACACTTTATATTTTTCATTTCATTTCTTTCCAGTTTTATTTTTTTTTCTTTTTCGATCGAACTCTTTGATTATTTTAATACGTTAACCGACTCAGCTTTTGCGATATTAATAGTCACATCGCGCGGTGGTGTAAGTAATCTCCATTTCTGTCGCTACCATCGGGCTCGTTAATTAGCGCAAGCATCCTTTCACGTAAATACGGTTATTAAGAGTTAAGCTCTTCTAAAATTTAATAGCGCACTCGCCGCGTCGAAGTGTCTGGAACGGACAATAAAGCGGAGATAAGTGAAAAGCGGAAAGGTTCACGAGAGTTTACGAATGAGAGAATTCTCTTCGTCCTGTACGACGGATTCCCTAATCTACGCTGGTGCAGGAGGAAATCTCTATATATGACGACAGCCATCGATTAACTCCCATGGCGAAACTTCGGCGAAAGGATTCTCGAAATGATTTTATCGTTTCAAAGACTCTCTCCTTTTTCACTCCCCCCCCCCTCTCTCTCTCTCTCTCTCTCTCTCTCTCTCCTCTCCCTCTGTCTTCTAAGCTATCTTAGGTTTCATGGTCTCTCGATGCTGATAGATACCGACAGAAGGAAGACTGTTTCTTCTTAGAATTACCAATCATCAAGATCTCAAACTTGCTGCAAACATCGAAAACAGTTACCTCATTGCGCGGGAAACGGAATTTTAATGGGCACTTCACGTCCACGCTAATTCCTCCCGATTACTTCGACGTACGTTTGAATTTTCTTCGATCTCACACGTACTTCGACATACACAATTACTTAGATCTTAATCCGTCGAGTCACGATGGAACAAGTCATCTCGGGATTGAATGTGAGTAGTAATTGAAAAGAATCGGAAAATAAAATGTCGCATCCTGTGAAACCATTTCTACCGTTCAGAAAGACGTTCGCGTCTGTGAAATTATTTATTACTTGGTGCAGAAAATAAAATGAAAAAGATATTTGTACCCTTTTTATTTGTTCAACACAGAACTCACTATCTAAATTTTTATTTTCGATGTTTACAACTCGTAGAGTTTGTCTCCTTTTTTTTTTTAACCAACTTGTTGCAATAAATTGGACATAATTGCAATAACTATATTATTCGCGTACAAATATTATCATTTGGGATTTGAGTAAATCATTCACGAAAATTTTTGTTCTATTAGTATTTGTTACGACAGTATTTCACCGTGATCACGGTGATTTTCAGATAGCCGATATAAACTCGTAATGTATGGCTTACCGAGTCGCGCGATATTAACTTCGTACAATCTGTACCGTACATATTTTCTGCAACAGCGACGCACGATTCTACGGCACAGGTTACACAATGCACGTAAATATTTGCAGTGTCAAGTAGACACGCTAGTCACCTGCTCTCCCGGAGTTCAATTTCTCGCTTGAAACGCTTTATATGTAGACGGATTACATCGCGACAATATATTGCAATATATGTCGAATATAGTATATAATATATATATATATATATATATATATATATATATATACATATATAATTTAATAATGTAATTAATTAAATTCCCATCATCCACCAAATTAATAGCCGCTTCATTATTGCAAAGTATCCCAAAAGAGAGAATCGGAAGAATACCTCGCCGCATCCCTTGACGAATTAAAAGCCAGTTCATCTCTCGCGGTCGTTACGTATAGAGTTACTCAATTAAATACTTTAATAAGTAAATAATAAAGAGAGCCTCTGCACACATCGTCAAAGTTCACCGATGAACTGCCTTCGTCATTACGCGTGTTATAATTAAAACTACGATGTAATAATAAAATTACGCTACTAATTAGAGTTAGTTAACTCACGGCCAAAACAGCCGCGAAGCTCGCACGAAATTGAAACAGCCGGATATATTTCGCGACGAGAAATTTATATTAAACATACACACGCGCGCACGCGTGCGCGCGCGCGCGCGCGCACACACACACACACACACACACACACACACACACACACACACACGCACGCACGCACGCACGCACACGCACACACACGCTCGCGCTCGTTCTGTAAATGGCGAATCATCGCACGTTCGCGTCTATTTGCTCGATTCCGCGTCTGCATGCGAGTGTTCCGTGCATACACGGATGCAATTAACAGCCGGGGAGAATATCGCCCCGTTCGTACATTCAACCAGAAGCCTTTAATTACGCGAGCGAGCTTCGAAAATGTTTGCTCGAGCAACGGCTGGGCAACGCGACAAATACGATAAATCAAACGGACAAGACGAGAGGGACATCAACGATTCTTTCTCTCAAGCAGGTGTTTTTCATATCGTGTATATTTATTGCCTTCGGTGGAAGAATTATAATCTTCTGGGCTGTCGCCCATACACGCGATTCCTTTTCACAGGATTAAATTGATTAAACTTTTTTATAGAGATTCTTGTTTTTCTTTTTTTTTTTTTTATAACGTGCGAAGTATAAAGGAAACTGTCATTTCTGTTTTCACGTTGTGATTACGAAGATGCATTTTACGCAGCGTACACATCCTCATCCTCATCCTGTCTCATTTATCTCGATCATAAATCCCCTGTCGCGTTGCAATATACGCATTGTCTAACTTGCCATCCTTAACATATACATTAAACACGAGCGACACGTTTACGACTTCTCCTGCTTCATCCAGTCTCTTACACGCGGGTTTAATCCCGGGTGACGTAACGTTACATCGCGTCATTGAGCCATGCAATAATGCCGAAAATATGACGTACGATAGATCCATAAGAAAAAGAAAAAAAAAAAAAAGGGTAAAATGTTCATTTCCAGCGGTGGATAAAAATGCATTTCAACTGACCGCTGTTTATAAATTCTAACGAGTGAGGACTCTATGAACTAGAACGTCGATTAAATCAGCTTCAACGAGCAGATCAATATTTCAAGATTTTACCAAGTGTTCGAGTCGATCATTGGAAATGCATTTCGACTGATCGTCGCGATCCTCTCAATGAAATTGGCGAATCATATAAATATAAACGATAAAAAAAGAAAAAAAAGAAGAGTCACGCTTCATAAATTTATAGCTTCACGCGAGCTCTTTTTGCGTTGCGCATCGATCTCCTCAAGGAACGTATGTGTGATTTTTTGAAATTTTTTAAAAATCTGAAACTGAAATCAAGCTTATAGCATTTTCAGTAAAAGCATTTTCAATAAAAATAGCATAATGTATTATTGCATAATGTATTATTTACACGTGCTATAAAAATGTATGTTTTGCGACGACGACGACGAAAGGATGTCATTCGAAAAATATGAAAAGGATACTCGAAATAATTACGAATTATTTTCATTACTGATCTTCTTTCTTTCTTTACTGATTTCTTTTCTTTCTTTTCTGATTTTAAGATAGAAATTAATTATACATATGCTTACAAATATTAAATTTAACAACTTTTATCTAAGAATCTTGATATAAAAGTTACTTTATATTTTATATTTAAAGAGAACACACACACACCCACACCCACCCACCCACCCCCTCACACACACACACACACACACACACACACACACACACACACACACGCGCGCGCGCGCGCGTCATTTATGATATTTATTATCCATTATTTTCTGTTATTCAAAATAATATTTATATTAAGACGCAAGTTTAAATGCATAAACTCTTTTACTTTTTTTTCTATCGTCGAAGCATCATGTCGCTTCATATCGTTGATAACAATCACGCCGGGGAATTTACGGTACGACGACGATCTCGTACCAAAATAAAAGAGACCTAACAACGGACGGCATCGATGACGCACGTCGTGCAACACGGGAACGGAACAAAAAGGCGTCGCGACGTCAAGGGTTAAGGGCGGAACTTGTATGAGAGAAGGAGGAAGCCGCGCAAGATAAAGAATCAGGAATTGCGAAGCTCTCTTGCCGCGATTGTTCGCGACCAAAAGTAAGTACCAATATACAATGGCGAAACGAGAAAAATGAGAAGGGTAAAAAGCGCGACAAATCTGCGATTAGCCTACATTGTTGCGGAGCTTAAATCTAAACGCAAACATAGCAGAAAATGGCTTCGTCGTACTATATTTGCGCATGCAAAATCACATTTTCATCGAAATAAGAAATAAAAGATGGGATTAAATAAAAGAAGTTGTAATCTTTTCGCGCGATAATCGGAGAACATTAGAGAGACAAAATCTCAATTAATTTTAAATAACATTTATAGCGACACCAAGTTCATTCATTCTCTATAATGTTACATTCAATCGCAAATAACAAAAATAATAAAAAATATAAAAAATACAAAAAATAATAATAAGTTCAGAAGAAACTAGATTAAAAATCAGAAACCAGATTAAAAATAATTAATCAAACTGAATATCCGACAGCTTATTTTTCTATTATAAATATAAATATATATATAAACATCAATATTTCGACCTATAATAAGATCATCTTGAATACAATAACATGAATAAATAAATAATATCATTAAATTGTATCTTATAAATTAAATTTATCGGTATATAAATACTAAAAATATAATTTTTATGCCAATTATTAATAATAAACGGAAAACTTTAGATTTTATGTACACTGTCCCATTTTTATAATCACAAATAACAAGAATCATTTCTACATGTCAAAAATTGTTACTGCATCGAGATGTAAACATAACATTCAATAGTTGCTGATAAATCGAGACGTGACAGCTTTTCTCCGTTCAGAGAAAAAGATATGACGGGAAATGAGCGAAGAGTAGTCGAATCGCCAAGAGGAAATCAATCGAGAAATCACGGGAAATGGACAGCGAATCGGTCGAACCATCTGGAAAAAAATTCACTCTAGATCACACAATAACATTTCAATACACGAAACATCTTCGACCAACTGTCATTTTAATAGAATTGAAATTGGTAGTACCTTAGTAAGCTCTGATTTTGACGCCATATACGATTGTTTCAATACGGTTAACTGAATTTAACTTTTCTATTTTTTTTATTTTTCTATTTTTAGACAGATTTACTTTCAAGCTAATTCCATTTCATTGTCAGAAAAATGATCTTTACATTTACTCGCAATAACGGAAACGCGATATATTGCGCGATATATTGAGATTTCATTTTTCTATTACTACAGCAGTTAAAAAAATTTTAATTAAAGAAAATTGTACCAATTATGCCAATGTTCTCTTGTATTTAAAAAAAAAATTGCTATTTTTAAGCTATCACGATTTTTTATTTGGGAAAACTGTATTTCGGGATTTCACGAAACGGATGGAGTTTGCTATTTTGGATCTGCCGTTTCGGCGAATGGATTGGACGTTACGAATCGTTTAGGAAAATGACTCGATAAAGTCATCGTGCAAAACGTGCGGACAAAATCCGTCGATTATTGCGTAAATCCGTAAATTGCGATTGGATGCACTTGCGATGCAACAATAGATCCGCGCCGGATGCGGAACTCCTAAAATTCATCGCACGCGCGATTTACTTCAACCTACATTCCACATAGCAAACGCGATTATTTGCGGACGTTTATTAATGACGCCGTTAATGACACGAAGCGCGATGAGGGTTCGGTATAAAAAGAACCATTTACGTCGGCTGACGGTTCGCTGACAATGAATTGCGAAAGCCACTCTCTGGCGAAGTGACGCTGGACATAGCACTTACCATGAGAATAAATAAATCTCACGTCGAGACATTGGGCCACTGAGAGTTAAACGACCTCATAAACATATGTCTAAGGATACGAGAAGCTCTTTCTCTTGAACATATCTATTAATCTGCACTAAGTAAAAGCGCCAAAATTAATAGCACTCAGGTCTCGCGTCTCTGTCATCTCACGATTTCTCTTACATTCGCAACATGCTCAACGATACAAAGATGAAAAACAAAACAAGATACCGATCTCTAGTAAATAACTTGTCATTAAAAGCTTTTATTATCTTTTTCTTGTTAGTTAATAGTAATATTATTAAACTTTACTTATATAACTGTATAATATTGTATAATTGTATAATTGTATAATATTAAATTATCATAAAAATTTAGAAAATAATTTTAGATTATCCCTTCTTTTATAAACAAACTCAATAACACGACGAGAAATGACAAAACTATTTTCCTCGACTAATATCCATTTCCACTATTATTATTTTATTTTTTTATATTACATTACATTATTATTTCCGGAATTTGTTATTTCCCAGATGATAAAAAAATTATGAAAAGATGTCAAACATTGGTAACAGTAAAGTTACATATAATTTTTGTAGAAATTAGAGCCTCTCTCTTCTCTCTTTCTCTCATATTCATTTTTCTTTACTGGACTCTTTTGTGGAAACGACATGTATTATAAATGCGCGATCTACATGATCTAAACGTCGCTCTCATTCTCGGCCCAAATATATACGGTAGGTCGAAATATCGTCTGGTAGACAATACAACAGGCGGATAGTTTGGCCGTTCGCCAGACACTCTCGGCAATTATTCCATTTCTCGCCGTTAGATACACGAGAATGGAGGACAAAAGAAGAAAATAAAGATATACCGATTTCACATTGTCCAATAAAAAACAATGCGCCCACATTGTGTTAATACAAAACAAATAAACCAACATTTGCGAATTAATTCTTTTGATAATTTAACTATCACGTGACGTCTATCAGTTATGACTTTAATTTCCAAGAAGCACCGTTCAATTGAAGAAATAAATATATGTCACAAAAAGAATCTTGGCCACGGAAAAATATTGACCAGTTAGAAAGTTCCTCTTCCTCCTTTATAATATCTATAATTTTTATAAAAAAAACTTCTAAATTTCAAATTTAAAAATTATATAAAAATTCCAAGTATTTATTTTCAATTTTACAAAAAGCACTATATTTATTTTATAATTCTCTTTAAATTTGATCAATATATGATATACTTATCTTCGATTACACTTAAAATTGTTTTTTTTCTCTATTTCTCTATTTATATAAATATATAAATATAATAGAAAAATATATTTTTAATATAATATATTAATATATTGGAAAATATGTAAAACATTAAACACCATCCAAAAGACACAATTTATGAAATTATTTTAAATACATTTCTGAAATTCAAGAAATTCATGCACTAATTGCAAGCATTAGTTATAAAATGCTCCTTTAACATCGGAAAGCGCTTCTTAAAAACGAAGACAAGTTAAAATAAGGGAGGGAGAAAGTCAGCAGGTCGGATATTCCAATTACTGGAACTTTGTGCCGAGTCCCGCTTTTCGCTGATACCGCACTTCTTGATAAAGAGATAGCGAGGTGCGGCGGTTAATGGAGATGGTAATAAGAAACTGATTGCCGACGATATGGATGATTATGGTTATGACATTTCAACCCTGGAATGCAAGCGCTGTCCTTTCATCTCTTCTTCATATTGAGTGAAGTATGAAGTATAGATATATACATAGTATAAATCTCCATTACTATTGTTTATCTACTTATTATTACGTAATATATATTATAGTTTAAAAAAAAGCTTTATAGGGAGAGAGAGAGAGAGAGAGAGAGAGAGAGAGAGAGAAGGAGAAAGAGCGGTTATCAGTAACGTTGAAGTTATATTTAGCCATTACATAGAGTGTTGTAGACGCAAAGTGACCCAGTTGCATATATTAAAAAGTATCAGATACTCTGAAAAAAAAAAAAAAAAAAAAAAAAAAACTGTTTCACAGAAAATAGTGTTTTCCATGCAGAAATTAATTTGACCATTAACGAATACTTGTGTTCGTGTAACGTGGTTACATTAGATTTGTATTAGATCTAACTGCATCACAAATACGTTTTGCGGCTGAACTCGATTTACGTTCGCGCGATTTTAATTACATTAAAACACAATGTGTAACAAATATATTTCACCGACTTACACCTTATCGCGTATTTATCGCATTCGCATTGTGTCGCGCCGCGACGTAGCGGTATTGTAGAAAATAATGCGGCGTAAACTCGGAATACCGATACCGCCGCCGGTAAGGGCTTTGGTTGGGCAGAGAGGTGAAGCGGGAAATAAACGTTGGCCTTCGTCGGACGATATAAATATATCGCGATTCAGCAAACTCGCGCGTTGTCTTCGTAGTCACGAAAACAATGAATAACTGAAATTTCTGACGAAGGAGGACTCAACAGGCAGTTCGCTGGCCTCTTGCCAACACGCGGATGTTTACGTCGAACATGACGTCGAACTTCCTCTCGCTTCCTAGTTAAGAAATTAATCGCCCGACACCGAACACACTTGGACGAGCTAAAGCGATCGACAGAAATCCGTTCATCAAATCGAAAAGTGAAAAGAAAAATCTTAGAGAGAAATTTTACAGCGGAATTTCGCAGCGCAACCTCAATCTGAATCATGAGATTTGAAAAGGTTTCAAAATGATTGAATCTTCGATACTTCACGGATAGCATGGAAAAGTGAGGAAACCTTTTTTTTTTTCAAAAACGTAATTTTATCAAAAGAGGAACGATTTTCCAATCTTCGATGTTTTGTCAAATTTCAATTTTTATTTATGAAATTTTTTTTATATTAAATCAAATATATTAAAATATAAGTAAATTTTTAATCTCTTAATAATGATTTTTTATTTTTCAATATTTTGCATTGCATTACATATTTATATCTCAAATTTTACATTAGAAATCAGATGAGATATGTAAAACAACAAAAATCATATAACTTTGTTTATAATCTCATTACAATATATCATATTTTAATATTACCATAAAGAAAAACAGATATATAATACATGAGATTAAATCATAAATAACTTTCCTAAAACACAAATATTTAATTTTTTCTAAATACTATTCCTATTCCAAATGATAATCCTACATTAATAACTAACTGTGAATTTTTAATCATTGACGGATCTAAATCGCTTAAGATATCCCGAAAGACACTTCGGAAAAAGTAAATATTTTATCACTCTGTGTCGAGGGGGGTTTATTATCACCACGATCCGACATCATTCAAATATATTCTGATATATTCAAATGCGAATGTCAAATTATATCCACGTAGGTAGGATTTGACTTCCTCGCTCCGAAAATAGATATCGCGATGCCGCCTTCGTGGGCGGCCCACGTACGATATGTATGTATTTATATTATAATATAAAGAGGCGGAAACCCGGCCAGGGAAGCTGAAAACCTTCTCGAATGCGGAAGGCAGAAGCCTCGAGTGCACCCCGAGGTACGTCGCATCATTCCGCCCCCGTTATGCGGCACAGGAGGAAATCCGGCGGCAACTAACCGGCAGCATATACATAAGCCCAGCGGGATGATGGCGGGAGCGACACGACAGGATTCTCGCGAATTTCTGAGGTATGGCCGGGATTACGGGAATCCATGTTCTGATATCCAGTAATCCTGAATACGAGCGAGCACACTGCGATAACGGAAGAGAGAGAGAGAGAGAGCGCGGACGAGGGGTGCGCGGGAGGGGAGGGAGAAGAGGGATAGGGTCGTTCTTGAAGACGACGCATCGGGCGATGCATCTCGCGGGACCGCGGGATATTATAACAAACGAGTTATTCGTGCCATTTTTCTTCGACAAGCGAGTTTGCATGTGCCAAACGGATACTGGCGGGACGCAGCAGCAGCTGTAGTCTCTTCTCGTGAATAAAACGACGCGCGAGTGAATTTTGCGCGCGTTGCCGCGGCGCGGACGGCTCGCATATAAAATGCAAGTGAAAACGACAAGACGGCCGTCCGTCGATTGCACTTAATGTTTGCGCGAAGGCATAAAAGCCGCGCCTCCATTTCTTCATTGCGACGTGCATCGACGCGGCGAATGTTTCATCGTTTATCGTTACCGCCGCGCCGTCGGAGCCACCGAGAATAAAAGACACACGAGATCCACCTCGAGAAATACGTCATCCCGTTTAAAGTATTGTTACTCAACTTCTTGCGCCCGAGTCGCCGTAAATTGAGCAAATTCGGACGCGATTAATCTTAAAGTTCGGAAAAAGAGATATAAGGAAAATCCGATAAAATTCAGGAACCTGCGCGCAACAAAAATTTATTTCCTTCCTTCTTCTAGTTTGTTATATAATACGCAATTTACAAGATAAAAGATAATTACGATCATAAATTAGGAAAGATTACATAAAAATGGATGTAATTCGCATAAACTTTAAAAGTTTCGAAATACATTTTCAGAAAAGACGACAAATATCTGGAAAGAAAATGGAAAGAAAAAGAAATATTTTTAAACATATATTATCACATTTATTTGTTGTAGTCGTTATACATATAATTAAAACTCTTAAATAAATAAAACTCTTAAATAAAATACGATGATTTGCGTATATCGTAATAAATTTTTTAATCTTTGTTTAACAAACGATCGCTATTAAATCAATATACATTAACTTTATCATTAACATTTACTCAGCGATATCAATCGTCCCATTCAAATTATCGAATGTGGACGTCAATCCTCAACAAACATATAGATGTGCAAATCTTTCAGGAAGGCCTGCATGGCGAAAGGTTACGTTTACCGATGATGATCGAGTTGTCAAAGGTTTGTTTAACAGGACTAATCCTAAATCCAGGGAGGGAAACTTCCCGTATAATTCAGGTTGTCCAGGAACAATTTTGTTCAGTTCTACTTCCCCAGTAATCTCGAATTCTTTTCCCGATAGAATAACGTCCCCGACGTGACGCCGGGTGAAGAGTTATTCTTTCAGCCGCGACAGCTTGTGCACACTTGCGCCGACACTGGACCGAAGAAAAGCAAGGAATTCGTCCCGGGAACTTCGATTTTTCGCGATTAACCTTTCACGCAGTTGCCGCCAGCTCGACGAGTGCGACCTTCCATTCGTTTTTTTTACGCGTCCCCGGCCGAGTCAAGAAGGAGCAGCTTTCGATTTATCGCGACAATAAGATCTAAGATAACAAATAGAATTTTCGCATCTGTCGGAAGCCAGAAAAGATTTCTATTATCACTCAAGATTTTAATACAAAAATGTGCAAAAGAACGAACATAAAATGATTGATAGACGGAAACGGTTAACCACAACTATTAATTTAAATTTATTTAAAATAGATAATTTTTACGTTATTTTTATTGAAAATGTTTTGTATTGTTTTACTTAGCCAAAGATTTTGAATGTTAATATTAGTAGAATATCAAATATAAATATATATGCTCTAGAGTCAATCTTGTATTTGACATGTGTGACAATGTAATCAATTACATCATTCACATTTCAGAGAAAGAGAAAAAATTTGCAATCTTTTTCTATGATTTGTGTATTTAATAAACAAAGAAAAAACTAAAAATATCTAATGTTAAATATAAGTATTATTGCAATAATTTCTTTATAAAAAAAAGAATCATGTTGCATGCTAGTCATGTTACAAATATGATATATCCGATTTTGATTATTTATTCAAAATATAACAAACATTTCTCCATTATTATTTAACGCATAAAATTTTCTCAGTAATTTTCTATCAATTAAGGACAGTCATTATGTAAAAAAAATTAATCGCCGTCTAACTTTCACGAAATTTGAGTTATCCCCCCAGAACTACGAGGTTAGCCAATGAAAGGCGACCAATAAGAATTTGCCGCCGTTCGTCAAAGGAATTTCGTTTCACGCAACGTTTACATCGGTGATGAAACCTCAGTTGCCGGCCAACTGAATTGGATTGACTGAAAGGTCCGCAGGACGACCCGTATCTAGACGAGGTTACATCGAAGCGATGGTGGAAAGATACGAAGTCATTTCACGAGCAACACATCTCCGTGGTCGATGAGACGTCAAAGCGCCCTCCGCGTCGATTGATACGTCAATGCGTTTCGTGCCTCCGATTCGGTTGATCGACATCGACAGCCACGTGGCTCGTACGAGAGAGTTCCCCCGATCGGCTGGAAAAGGATACACCCGACGAGAATAGGCCGTGCTATAATCCGTCCCATGTGCGTTTCAATTTTCCCCCTCCCCCCCCCCCTTTCTCCCTCCTCCTCCCACTCTTCATCGTGCCATCCATCACGAATGCTCTCGTATCATCCGCTGTATAGATCGACACGAACGATCCTTGATCATAATCGATGACGATCTATGAAGAGCGTTCGATCGGTAGAGGATGACCGTTTTGAAACTCACACACACACACACACACACACACACACACACACACACACACACACACACACACACACACACACACACACACACACACACACACACACACACACACACACACACACACACACACACACACACACACACCAATCGGCACTTTCCTGCTCTATTAATACTTTAGTTAGACTTTAGCAAACCCTCCGTTGTCAATAACGGTCAATGGAAAAATTCCGATACTTTAGATATGACAACATGAAATATTACTGATTATCACAATTCTTGAAAGTTTCTGGGAAAAAGTAGAATGGATATTGGATAATGGAGGAGAGGCTCCCCGAAAGAAGTAAAAATATCCGTAAAAAAAAAAGAAATTCTTTAACTACTACTACAAACGTGCCGTTTATAAAATCAGGCAGCAAGGTAAGAAAAAGTACAATTTCAAGTAAATAATAAGTGAAGGTCGATATTCATAATGAATCATTGTTTGATTGAATAATCAGAATTTTATGAATATCTTGAATTAGCCAATCCGTACTTAAATCTTATCAATATCCATCCCTCCTCAAATAATTTTTGATTTATGAAACGCCAAGTCATGAATCGTTTACTTATGACATTTAAATGTGAATTTAAATGAATTCATACATTTTTGGTAATAGATCGATATTAAATTATACATTTAACAAATGACTTCGCAGCTAATAAAATGCAATAAAGTAACAATGTATCCAATAAAACGAAATAATAGTGAAATATAGGATGATAATGTCCGTATTATGCGTAACCGTAAAATGTAATAAATTAATATAATAAAACGCAGTAATTTCTTTCGTCGATTATTTACTCCCACATGCACTCTTTGCACAAAAGCACGGCGGATTTAATAATCATTGTAGATTTTATAAAATGTACCAACAAAAGTGTTGAACTAAATAGTTATGTTATTATTGTTCCGTCGCATTGTCTGATAGAGGAGAACTTAGCGACTAAAAAGAATACAGTAAACGTTTATTCATTCCGATCGGGTCAAGTACGCAAGTAGAATTGTCGGCATTGTTAAGATGCACAATTCATGTAAAATGCGCGTTCATTCAAAATCACACGAAGGTCAAGAATGCCATACATAATATTACATATCTTTTCTGCGCGAATATAAGATACTTATACCCTGGTGATATTTAATGCATTAAATAAAATAACTGAAGGAATTCTTTACCTAGAGCTGTGTATTACATAATAAGCTCTATGATTTCATTATAATAATCCTATTTATTTTCAATTAATATTGATAAATATTATCTTAATTTTATAGTAATAATGTTAAAAATATATGTATGATATAACAATTATTCATGTTGATAAACTCGCTTTTCAAATCTCATCGTGGAAATAACACGTTTCAGAATTCGCATTAATTTTATAGTATGCTGGAATGTTATTTCATACCATGAATAAATTTTCTAATTATTGCGGTTTCCAGTTTATATCTTATAATTTATGAATTTGTAATTAGATTCATCAAGTGGATAACGCCAAAGTTCGTTAAACAGATTTACGTAAATTATAAAAGTATTACGATAATAGAGTCAAGTCAAAAATTTTGTAACAGCTTTACTTACGTGTTAGTTTGCATTTTTCAAATACATTATTTTTAGATTCCGATTTTTTGTATAAATTTTGACACATTGAAATTTTCGCCAACGCTCGGAATAAAAATTGAGCTTCGCAAAAGATATTACAAAGTGAAGCGATCTTCATGAAAATATTATGATACATTCTTCAGAAAGTATTGCGAAGAGAGACGTTTCAGAAAAATATTGTAAAGCGACGAAGTAATGAAACATATACAAATTAAATTTGTGTTATATTAAAACTTCCACGCAAGCTACATATTCGCAACGTGTCTCATTTCAAAAAACTTCACTTTTAAATATATCGCGATAAATTATTAAACAGAATCGCACGTGCTATATTCTGTATGTTATAAATATTCTGTAAATAAATTTACGAATTAGTCGTGGTTTTTGCATCACACAAAATTGCATTTCTATGAATTTCGCATCGTAAACATGAAGTGAACTGAAGTGAAATATAACCAACATAGAACGATGCAAGGAAGCTCCTGAAATGACTTCCGTTGCGTGTTGCGCAGTAACTGCAGCGAAAGATGAATGTCGCGAAATGGTGAATGTTGAATTTAAATCAATTCTATAATCGATGTGTTTCTTTACACAATTCTTTTGTTATTTTTTGTGTAGTTCGTTCATGTTACTTTTCCCATTCATATATCAAATATTATTATTAAAGAACTCATAATAATTGCTTTTGAGTTTAAAATAAAATAATAAGAGTATTTTTTTTCTCATAATAATCAAAAGATAATATTATTTATAAAATTCATATATATATATATATATATATATATTATTATCTTTATATAATATATAATATATAATGTATGAATATAAACTTTATATTATTAAGAATATCAAAATTATATTTTATGTATGATTACAGGTGTGTATATAAAATTATATGTAAAAGATGCAATATAGTATAATTAGCAATAATAATAAATTATTTAATAACATATTGCGTAATAATTTTAATGTTTGCAATAATAATCGTACTGATTTTCAATGACAAAAATTTTTAAAATTTTTCGCTCTATTAATTTATTTATTATGACAAACGTTTTTGAATTTAATAAGTACGTCGCAAATTTCTGTTTTATAAAATAATTTCCACTATAAAATCCATTATAAAATAATTTCCACTTATTTTCTCACTTTGCAATATATTCATAATTATAATTCAAATATATAGTATAAAATTTTCATCTTATTCTATATAAATCATTATTTATTAAATCATATTGCTTGTTGTTGGTAATGCTGCCAAGAATTAGGAAATAGTTATATTGGGAATGAAGTGCGAGTGTGGCATGGTAAGCAGTGCACAGGTCTATTATGTTAGAGATTCCGGGTTCGATCCCCGGCAGAAGAATGTTTTCATACGCCCCGTGTCTTCTCTTCGGCGGTCAAAACTGCCAAGAGTATCTTTGCCACGGAAATTTCTCTCAATTGATAAGTTATGGGAGAAAAATTTGTAATGCACACTATAATCAGTAAAATGTGATAAAAATTAATTTGAGTCTTCCGATATGGAAAGATTTTTGGTTTTAGGAGTTCTTAACTGCTGGGAAATTGTTGGTTGTGTGAGTCTTGATGTATTGGTAGGAGAAGATGTATTGGAAGATGTTGAGCGACAGGGATATGCTGTTTGCAATTTGCTGTTGCATTGATGGAGGATTTTCTAATTCTATTCTAATCTTTATATAGAATTAGTGTTGACAGGTTATTTATCATATGTCAATCATGTCAAAATGCTCATTTTTGCTTTAAACAAAGCTTCAATAATGATTTTTTTCGCTTATGAGCCTTTGTTGTTTAGACAGACATCGTGTTTGCCCATCCAAATAAGAAGAGAGGGTGTGCGTCACGGCGGGGCCCGACCACGAACTAATCGTGAAAATTCACAATTATTATTTTTGCGAAAAATACATCCTCAGTCTGCAATCGAATCTGGATCTCCTGCTTACTGGCAGGTATTCTTTCGATCACAGAGGCATGTGATGATATTTATCGCAATAATGTGTTTAGAACAACACGTTAAAATTCAATGTCATACACACACACACACACACACACACACACACACACACACACACACACACACACACACCATATATACATACATATATGTCTATTCGAGAATACACATATATACATGTATATTCTCGAATTCTGACGACCAGTACATAATTGAAAACTTATCTTTTACATATTTATGTTTGATTTCTTATTTTATACGCTTTTAATTTTTTTTTTATCTAATTTAGATTTATTATTCAATCTTTATATATATATATATATATATATAAAATTATTCTCAACTTCACGGCATCTTGAAGAAATTTGTCAATATTCGACAAAGAAAAATCAAAGAACTGAACCGAATCAGATTTATTTATTATTTGTAAAAGACAGCAAAATTTAAAAGTAAAATTAAATCTTGATCAGAACAAAAACATGACAAACATAGCTTAATGTTTCTGTTTTTAATAACTTACATCTTATTTAAATTTACAATTAATAATAAGAATATTTCTCAAGACATTGAGTCGCAATTGTAATTAAAAGTTTTTATCTGACGTTGATTAAAGAGTTTACCTTGAGAATTTATAACCAAGTCTCAATCTTTCTTTACATCATCGGCACGTTATTATGTAACGTGAAAATAATCCTTCTCTCATCACACACACATAAGGATTATTTAATAGGAAAATGTACATGAATATATGAATATTTAATGGAAATGCGTGCACGAAGGTCTTTCGAAGTACTTTGTGTCTCTCTTGTGGCCAATAATATGAGCGAGTGGCGAGGCAGTGTGCTACGATGTACAATACGGTATTGTATACGAGTGCAACGAAAGTCGGAGTTTGGCCGGCTATTTTCATCCCGAGTTCGGCCGTTCTTTCTCTCCTCCCGAGCGGCCTTTCTCTAACCCTTGATTTTCATCGATTCGCGACCACCCTCTTTCTGCCTTCCCCTCGCGGCCTCGCCACAAAGCAGCCCTTGTGACACGCCACGGTAAAACGGCTCTTATGTGTATCTCCGTGTCGACGAAAGCAAACAGAGGGAAAGAGAGAGAGGGAGAGGGAGAAAACGGGCGAATTCGATAAAAAACACGAAAAATGCGCCTCGTGTTTTTTCCACCGTTAATCCAGTTTCTGCTAACGAAAATAACGATGGAATTCCGAAGCTGATACCAAAAAGAGTTTGGTAGCTCCAATTCTGAAACTGATTGGCAAAAAATCTCATAAATCCAGGTTGTGGTTTACGAGCGAGCGAGCGAGCGAGAGAGTGTGAGTGAGAGAGAGAGAGAGAGAGAGAGAGAGAGAGAGAGGGGGGGAGGGATAGAGTTGCGAATATCACAAGTTATGGAATTCTCGAAATGGGATCAAGTGAAGTAGTCAGAAGCATATGCAGACGGTCTTAGTAACTTTCGTACAGCTATTTGCATCCTCTGCTGTATGCACAGAAAGAGAGACGAATGGTGATATTCCAAAGTTTGATAATAATTTTAGGATTCTCGCGGCAAGAACTGGCTTCCAGCCGCCCGACTAACTAAAATCACGCCGCCTCGCTATCCTCAATACACAAACCTAAGATGTTGACAAGCGGTTACAAAGCGAATTATTACGCCTTCCTGTGGGATGCTCAAGTTTCCCCCGTTCCTTACGTGCACGATTCCTATCGCAAATCCGTCCCTGTAGGTGCATCGTGACAACCTAACCGATCGGATCAATCGAGTAAATTGCACCAGCAGGATCGCTAGGTTTTTACCATATTGCGTCTAATGACAGCCAATTTCGAAGGATTGAGCTGATTCGCGTTCGACCTCGGTTCCAAAAGGAGAGTGCGCGCATGCACGTATACCTACACGTACAACTATCGTACATCTATATCGGATGCTGCAACGTGTAATGGCGGTATATGTATAGCGCCACTTCCATTTCACCTCCAACGTCATCCATCGGAAGCGTCGACTTTTGTGAGGCCGGCTGTACGTCGACAGGCCGGTAGTGTTTATTGAAAGCAAACGAAGCGCCCTTTCGTTCCGCCCTACTGCCATAAAGCTCTGGCTAGTAGGCTCTCTTCTCTTTCTCTCTCTCTCTCTCTCTCTCTCTCTCTCTCTCTCTCTCTCTCTCCCCCCCCCCTTCCGCTCGGCTTTACTATATTATTTCCACTCGAATCTATCGCCGGGTTAAAGACCTGTCACTTCAAACTATCGACTTTCGCCCGGCTGTTGCAAGACGAAATCGCTTTTTCTCGCACGCCCACTCTCCTCAAATATTAACATGTTCAGTTGGAAAGACGTAATCTTGCGCTCTACGGCAAAGTTTGACGTAATCGTACGGGTTGCACAAAAAACGCGATGAAATTCCGGTAAAACTCGTTGGTTTCATCTTACAAATTCTTTCAACTTATGAGAATATTATGGGAAATATTTTGTAAGAATATTGAGAAATATTAAATACATAAATACAAAATGATTTCTCAATGTATTATTACAGAATATTTCATCTAACTTTGTTATAAATAAAAGTTGAGAACATTATTTGTACAATATTATTTGTGTTATATAATAACACAAATAACAATTAACAATTAACAATTACTTGTATTATAAAATAAACTATATCTAATGTAAAAATGCATATAAATAAATAAAGCTAAATAAATGTAAAGATTGATTATAAATTAATAAAAGATTTAAGAATATTTACTTATATTGTTAGTAATCATTGTAATAATAATCATAAAGCAAGGCGACAATAAAATTGAGAAATCTTCTCTCTATAATCTTCATATCAAATTTTATTTAAAAGTCTCAATTTCATCATGTTATAAATGATGTTATAATAATTCATAAAAAAAATTTATATTTCTATACTTTTTAAGATTTATCTAAAAAAATTGATTTCGGACTTAAACAAATCCCATGGATTTTATCTTCTTTCAAAATTCACTTATTAAAATCCTGAATACAGCCTTAATCTGGAAAACGATATGCGATACAGATTACAGAGTAATCAACCGATTGCAGCTCAATGTATCGAAAAAAATTTGAAAGTAGAGTGTTTTTGAAGATGTGTAGGGTACCTGATACTCCAACAGATCCGTATGTGATACTCTCATTGTGTCGAATACACGCGAAGGAAATATGCGTTTTCCGTTCGATCGAGCCAACAATGCAACGCGGTCACCTGCACCGCGCCGATATGCAAGTGGATCATTCGTTTATCGCTACTTCAGGCGACTCGTAACTCTATCCAGGGCAATCTAATTTCATTATTCCGATGCTGACGATAAAACGCGCAATTGCAGCCGGAGCAGCCATCGCCTAGGCGTTGCCTAACCGTCGCCGCGACGCCGTCGATATCTCGAAGCGAGATTCCGTACACGTGTCGGAAGGTGCGAAACGGAATGATGTGTCATATGAAATAAAACCGATCTAGATTGCGTAACTGTTTACGACATGACGTAAATATATCGCTTGACATAGATTAATAAATAGATTTCCAAGATCGCTTGAGCTTTCGTTGTCACTGCGTAGACAAATGACTCAGGAATTTATCTTCTCGAGATAAAAAAAGAAAAACAGAGGAGGCATCTGTATATATAATACCGGGAATTAATTTATAATATAAACATCTACAGGAAGTTAAACGCGATGGACATTTGAAACACGTGCTGCGGTGAGACCATGCTATTGCAGACAGAAAATACATAACTTTGCTTGTTTAATATAAATTTTATATCTAATTTTATATAAATTTTATATTTATATGATTATCATGTATAACACGGAATATATGTAACATCTACTTTTCATTTTTTTTTTCTTTTTTTCTTTTGTAAAAGGATATATCCCCAGCGATTCTGTATCAGGTTGATCAAAACATATTTCCAATAGCATATTTCCAATTGCAAATTTAAAAAAAAAATGCATTGTAAAAATTAAAAATATGAGAGACGCATATGTATCAAAAACCATACGCACAACTGTCTAAGGAAAGTAAAGTTGAATTCGACGCAAGACGCGACACCTCGTTATTAATGTAAAATACTTTACTTTACATTAACGCGTATGTAATCGAGATAAAAATAGATCATTGCGGACAAAGAAAATGAAGAATCACTTATATAATACGGGTGATAGGTTGCGAATACAATTGCCGGAACCTTTCAAGGGGTTTGTCGTCATGTCGTTGCTCAACGACCTCATTACGGGCGTCGTCGTAGCATATAACAGGCCTCGGGAACCGTGTAACCCAATGTAAAAAGTTCCCAATGTCCGTAAGGAGCGTCGGCGTCGCAGCTGCGTAATTGCGTAACGCCGCGGGAACGTTTGCCGCGACGTAATCTCGTTACAGATTGAACGAAGCACCGCAAGCTGCGCGGCCGTGAACTTTCGTCGGGGAAGAAAGAAGGGATAACCCAATAGCCCCATCGTCCAGTGTCTTCTTGTCGGCATTACGCGGGATTATTTCGGGATTCGTTACGCACCTTCGTATCCATTAACTTACTTAATTCAAAAATTCTCATGAGAAAAGTAAAAGATGATTGCAGAGAAGATATTACGTAAGAAGATATATTTTATATACGCCACGAATTTATATTTATATAAATACACCTTTTCATGTCTTTTATATTGTAAATTTAATTTATATAAAATTTATATAAATTTAAATATAAATAAAATATATATGAAATAAAATATAAATAAATATATGTATGATAAATATATCTTTTCGTTACTTAAAATAGGCATATGAGTTTAAGGTCATCATGTTCCTTTGTAATAATTTTGAAGAAATACTAGCCTAGAGATACTTATTCATATAAATTAGATAAAGAACCTTTCCACATTTCTATGCGCTTTGTTAACTCCGGACAAGAGTATATACACAAGTTACATGGATATATACGCAAAAACATTTTACACAATGTGTGTACAGATGCACATTACAGAGTTGCACTACACGCAGAGCTTCGTGCAACATGTTCCCAAGTGAATTTGAGAGGCATGCAGCGAGAGGAAACGTAACTATAGCACCCATAAACTGTTCTTCATAATGAACGGTGGAAGCGCAATGCCCTTTTCGTGACGAAAATAAATCATGGATTAGATGCAAATTGCAGTTTAAAATAGGAACAAAGAGTTTAAGTCTGTAAATCTGATTTGTGAAACATCATTGGTTTTACTTTACTCTAAAGAAATGAAAAATGTGCGAAACTTTTTATAAAAAAAAAAAACGGTTTCAATATTATGAAAATGTATGTATATTTTATGAAATATATATATATATATATATATATATATATATATATATAAAATTTCTTTGTAAGAACAAGTATAATCCTAAAATTGCACCAAGGATTTATTCACTTTCTCTGCTTGGCGGTATAAACAGACTGATTAAGACAAATTATGCTAATTGAATAGACGCAAACGTATTCTTCAAAGGTACGTGCGTTGGATACAAAGTCATTGTATTGTATCAATATGTCAACATTTTTTAGAAAAACATTTGTAAGAAAAATATATTTTTCTCCATTAAATATTGATTAATCATTACCGCCTGTATATATTTTAAAAGAAAATATTTTTTTAAAAAATATTTTTGTAAGAACGAAAAATGAAGACATGAATATTTGCAAATAAAAATAGTTTTCATATTGATAAAAATACGAAAAAGAAACTGAAATAACAATCTAGCAAATCAACAATTTAGAACTTATCAATGTAAATGAAAACAATAAAAATTAATCGATGTAAAATAAAAAAAATATTAAATAATTTAATTTTATAAGATTTGTAGCAACAAAATAATCAATTACGTCACAGAGAATATTTTACTTTTTATTAATCAAATGTTAATGAAGCAATATCCGGTTAGTTTGTCGAGGATATAATGACGTCGTGGTTGTTAGCGATTTACCGCGATCGAAGTGAATCGTGATGCGATTGCTGAAATGTCCGCATGTGTTTGGCGATGAAACAACAACCGGCTAGGATAATTTATTCTCACCCAATCATCAATCACGCGTTGCTAATCTGGGTTCCTATCGGGTATCTATGCGGCTAATGAAACTCGTTTAATTTCAGGCGTAATTTAATTTTCGACAATAATATAAAATCTAGAAAGAACGATTTCGCGTTCACAAACGACTTACGTTCACGTCGACACACAGCGACCCGGTTCTTTTACGTCTCACTTCATGTCCGATACGTCGAAGGAAAAATGAACCGATAAATCAACAGTATCCGCAAAACGTTTCTCCTCTGCAAAGGTTCTTTATTTTTTATTTTCTTTTTTTTAATCACTTTAACGACATTATCGAGAAATTACATTCGACGATTTGAAATGGCATAAGATCTATGTCTTTGTTAAACTTCTCTCTTCTTAGTTATACAAATTATGCAAACGAATAAAAAATTCATATTTTTTTGTATTTTAAAAGAAAAACTCGACTTTCCTCAATCTTTTTTTTTTTTTTAAATTACAAGTTGTACTTGCGAGCAAATGCCAAGTCCAGGGATTGATTTGGTTTGTTCTATAATTTTAATGGGGATAATGTAAAGTGTGATCTAGAGTTACCGTCTAGAGCTACTGTCATAAAGTTGTCGATGAAAATGACTTTTCGAGTAAGTTCCAACATCAGGATGGAAATAGTAACAGCGTCTTCGCCTTTAACAAGAGAAGTTGACCGCCTCGCAGGAAAACTCATTATCGAAGATACATGAAGTTCCCAATGTAATATTCAAATCCCGTGTGGCACGGTTCGAAAAAAGAATCCCTTAAAATGCATATGTAATTTCAACTTAGAATAAATTTAATTTAAAATATAAAATTAATATAAAATTAACGCGTTTTTGTCTAGAAAGCTTTCTGGATTAAAATTAAATTCAGGAAGCTCAAAACAAAATTTTCGAATTTTTACGAATTTTCTCTTTTTCTTTTGCTCTTTGCACTCTAGTTATCTATGTTCCGGCTACCACTATTCCATCACGGAAAAAGGAACGTGTAGTATAGGTCAACAACTATGCGCTGCGAACTCGTCGGTATAGTATATGGAATGCTTCTCTGTGCGTGCGTGCGTGCGTGTGTGTGCGTGCGTGCGTGTGTGTGTGTGTGTGTGTGTGTGTGTGTGTGTGTGTGTGTGTGTGTGTGTGTGTGCGTGCGTGCGTGTGTGTAGTACACACATGTGTGTGCGCGAAATATGAGATAGTCTGTCAGTGGCAAGTGGACAGAAAGTTTGTGCAGCGATTTATAGGCCTACATGCGCAGAGCTTACATGCTTATACATACGTATGCGTATGTGTATGTCGTACTTGTACAGTGAGCGTAATGTATTTTCACGAGATGCACGCCGAAATCTGGGATTCCTCAAGGTTACATTTAAACTGTTACGAGCATCGAGAGAATAAGCGAGCAAACCCAATTCGAAAGCGAATAGAATGCAAATAAAAGAGATTTCCTTAAAGGACAGTAGGAAAACGAAGAATATGTAAAAATATCAAATTTTAACAAAAAGTTGACATTGAGAGAGATCTAAATCACAAAAAGAATAAAAATTTTATTAACTTTTATTAAAAACAGCTTTTGGAGAAGAATGGATAAAGAAAGTTCACTATTTTAGTGAATAATTAATACTGACTTGCAAATCGATGTGTTAAACATAAATTGGTGTAACATTGAGACAATAATTTGGAAGGACACTTCGGAAAGCTGTGGTATTAACCTAGAGTTGTTACAAGTTACAAGTAACTTAAGTACAGGATCAAGTGGAGTAACTAAAACCGCTGCGTAAATAGGTCAATGTACAACAAGTTTCTAATAGATTAATAGTTATCATATTTTGATAATCTCGTGATAATTATTAACTAAATATTCTCGATTTTATAATAAATTTAAATAAAATTATATGAGAGATTTATCGAATAATATAATTTTAAAAAAGAAATATTTTTAATCGTATGTACACACACACACACACACACACACACACACACACACACATATTTTTTTTAACCGTATAAATAAATTAAAATACAATTCTTTTTACGAATCATTGCGTTGCTGCCACGTTTACTATTTTCCAGTTTTAATTACGTCAGTGAATTTCACATCATTGTTAACGCATCGTTAAATATGTCACTTAAGCGCAACGAAATTAATTGCGTGTGAGATAACTGGCATGTAGCCGTAACAGTGCCAATAGGTGCGGTTTTAACTTCGTATAGTAGCCAAGATATGAACGAGTTAGTGGATCAAACGATCGCGTTACGCGCGGATTTCCTCCTCGATAAAGCGACCGGAAAAAACCGCAAGACTCGATAACGATTTACGATTTTAAAAGCGACAGCCGCATTGACGCACGTATAAAACCGGGAAACCTGTTAAATAAATCTTATTTACCATCGACGTGTACGTATGGAAGCTATGTGCGATTAAATCAATACGCGCAAGTAAAACTAACTATAATATTGTTTTGTAGTTCGGAAGCGAAAAGTCGAACAATATGTATATATATATATATATATATATATATATATATATATAAAACCGAAATTCGGCCTTAATTATTAATAAAATAGTGAATTTAAAAATGTATTTTTGTTATAATTATTAAACTTGAAATTAAAATAATAAAGTTCTATATTCTTTATGTTTTAGCATTTATTTGATCATGAGATGTTTTTCAATCTATGAGCTTTATTTTGACTTATGACAATTTCTTAAAATACTTACATCATTTTCAGGCAAAAAGCTATCTATATATATATATATATATATATATATATATATATATATATATATAGATAGCTTTTTGCCTGAAAATGATGTAAGTATTTTAAGAAATTGTCATAAGTATATATATATATATATATATATATATATATATATATATATATATATATAGATTTATATATATAGATTTCTATATATATGGAAAAGCTATATAACTTTTCGCCTGAAAATGATGTAAGTACTTCAAGAAACTGTCATAAGTCAAAATAAAGCTCATAGATTGAAAAACATCTGATAATCAAATAAATGCTAAAACATAAAGAATATAAAACTTTATTATTTTAATTTCAAGTTTAATAAATACAACAAAAATACATTTTTAAATCCATTATTTTATTAATAATTAAGGCCGAATTTTGGTTATAATTTAATATAAAAAAATTTATACTACTTTGAACTTTTCAAAACTAATTAAATATAGGTTGCATTTCATTGCAAGTATTGAGAATTCATGTTACATATATTATAGGTTTTTACTACTGGCAGTGAATATTGGAACGGAGCCATAATATATAATATTAAAGATGATTCCTTTTTTTCTTCAGCAAATAAGAAAACTATAAATACATATGAATGTAATTATTTTCGTCTTAATGATAAAATAGTGCAGATAATAACACACGTATCACAGCTTCCTCATCGATTTCATTTCGCATGAAAATAATAAGATTCGTAAATTCCGAGGAATATGATTAGTTAAAAATATCGGATTCGAAGATTACCGGCAAAAAATCTGCAAACCTGTTCCTTTAATCTATCATTCTTTTTTTATTTTTTACGTAACGCTTTATCCGTATTCGTCAATTGGTTTTCTCGAATATCCACATCTTCTTGCTAATATCTGTAGGTTCATTAATAAAATGTTGCGCAATCTCGAAAAAGAATTAATTCTTATCACGTAATTTTAGGCCATGATATCACAAACTTTATTAATACCTTCGTTACTAATATCTTCTAATTAAATCGTTACTAATACCTGCATAATTAAAATAATTCATTTCACATCAGTGAAATATATTAAGTAAGTGAAATATTAACGACTTGATGAATATTAAGAAAATGTACGAATATTGTGTTTAGCAATTAATCGAATTTGATTTTTGGAATAAATTTTATCTTCTAGAAATTAAAATAAAACATTTCGAAAAATTTATCAATAATTATAAAATTCTTTACTTTGATTTATAAAAGATAATCGCCTGAGATATATAACATGGCTATCGTGTAATTGTTCGCAGTAACCAAATCCATTTTTTATACAAAATATTACAGATATATATTTGTTAATCTTAATAATAAAATAAATATTAAAAATGTTATTTTATATTCTTCAATATTAAAATTATAATTGATTAAATGTATTATTATCAATAATTATCATTAGAAGAATTTTTTGATAATTTAAACAAGCCGAAATAATATCGGCAACAGCAATTTTTTTTAAATTTCTGCGGGAATTGAAATAGAATATTGGAAAAAGAGGTAAAGGAAAGGAAAATATTGTATCCCAAAAGGAATAGTCATCCATAAAAGAGAAGGAGAAAAATTACGGTTGCGGATTTCAGTAGATCCCACATTTAGTCCTCAATGCTAACATACAGTGAATAAAAAAAATATATGATTGTACATCCAACCTTTTTGAGATAATTTTGCGAAAAAAAAAAACGTATTTCTTATAAAATATTTTTTATTCACTACTCTAATGTAATGAAAAATACAGAAAAATGTTCTCTCCGATGAAACGTTTGCCAATAATATTCTCCTCTTTCGTATAAAATTATTCTGGAAAAGTGAAATACAAATATTTTTTTCACTTTCAAAATATACATTGCGATTCTAATATCAACAGCGTGTGTCTGTCGTTTACGGACAGCCGATATTCTGATTTCGTCGATGGAGGAAAATGCGCACCGAGAGCAAAGAGTTCGACGCAAGTATGCAACAAGGACGAAATCTGCGATACGCTGCATCGTTGCAAAATGCATTTCTCCAACGCGATGCACACACTTCGCGATCGCGGAATGTCGTCTGACAAATGCGACGGCGCACGTCATCGGTCGTCAGGGTCGTTGGTCACGAATACACACGTGGATGTCAACAATCGCAAATCATGCCGGACACAACGTCGCTGTGAATTTTTTTCGCAACCGACATGTCTCCGTATGTCGATCGGCGAGCGAATCGAGAGGCCCGATCGATAGCTATCCCGTTTTAGATGTTGAATAAGCGCCCTTCGTTTTTCGTTTTTCACCCAAACGGGAAGTCACTTTGTGAATTGGATGAGCGTGCAACGGACGATTTTCGGTTAATAACAAATATATAATCTGTTTCTATTTTCAAAAGTTTTTGTAATTGACAATAATTTACAGAATAAACAGTAAAGTTAAAGATATTTCGATTTCGATAAAAAAACAAATAAAACTTCGTAAAAGTGTATATTATGATGGTCTAATAAATGCGTCTAAGCGTATGTCCGAATATGTAAAATTATTCGAATAAAAAAAATTATCGAGAGAAGTCTGGCAAAAATACTCGATTGTTAATTATCCACGAATCATCGAATGACAATGATCGTTGCGAACACTGATATGATATGGAGTGTCCAAATGGACCTCTCCTATCTGTTCCGACGTCATAAATGTCAACGCATCGTATATCAATATCTTGAAATGAAAACAACCAATGTCATCCTGTGAATTCGAAATAGAAGGGATTTATGCACAGACGTTGAACATTCGTCCTTCTAGCCCTTCGGAGAACTTTCAATCTAAATGGGAAATCGATTGTAGCAACGTCAACGAAATTTCGAACTGCTATTCCATAAGCTTGTATAAAATAGTTACTTTATTATTTAGATTACTCTTCCTTCGCGAAACATAAATAATGAAATATACGAAAAATCACAACCATTTTATAACTAAATAAGAGTATCTTTATAATTGTTATCATTAAATCATCTAAATATGAAGATTCGAGAATAGATTCAACAATCAAATCGAATAAACTTAATCTTAATGGTATATTGCATATTCTTTGTTTGCTCAATATTACAGTGATACGAGTCTCGATTTGAAATTGCGCTCTATAATTCTATCTAATTCCAACTTGTTGTAGCAATAGCTGCAATTTTGAAGATTTTCGCGCGATTACAATTAACATGAAACGTTTCGTTCTTGTAATAAGACGTAACGTAACTGGTTTTACGACGTTCGCATGTACCAAACGTGCCAATTACCGTACGTCAGTAGTGCGGACCCCGAATTTTCTCATCGCCGGATCCAAGAAGGGTCGAGGCCGAGGGTCTTACCCGAAGAAGAGCGATGGGAGGTCGGCACGCGCGTACGCACGCTATAATACACGCGCGCGCGCACACACACACACACACACACACACACACACGCACACGTAGTATTCGGAAGAAGCGGCGCCGCCGCTTCTCGCATCGCAACACAGAGGTTTCTAATTCGAACGGACAGAGGAAGAACGATGCGAGTGCGTCAAGGCCGGATCGTTTAGTCACTGGCCGCTCGACCGGCCAGCCCGAAAGAGTTATTAACTGGATTTATGCATCTGTCCGCCACGATGAGAGGAAGAAGATGGACGGCACCTCGTTGTGCCATCGCAACGAGAGAAGAAACTATTCCAGCGTCGACCTTGAGCACTTAGGAAAAAAAGAAAAAAAGTCAACAAAGTTTCTGATAGGATGAGTGACTTCCGTAATTCCGTGATTTTTCTTTTTATGACAAATCACTCAAATAACAAAAAGAGTTGTCAACTCAATAATATTGTGAAAAATAATATTGTCTGTATAAGCAGAAAAAAGATTTTCAGTTCATAATTTTCAGCTCATTTTTTTATTCATTTTTAGTTCATTTTTAATTCGCAGGCAGGAATGCATTTTTAACGTTTTTAAATCAATGAATCAGGTAATTTGTCAAAGGGTTTCGATTAAAAAAAAAAAAAAACAACGTTAATCTCATTAGGTGATTGAAAATGGGCGAGGTTAACTGAAAAAGACCGCATTGCCCTAAGGGAGTTGAGTGTCTCTGCTTATAATTAACCCCAAACTCCATTATCAATATGCCATCGAAGGTCCAAAGGTGGCTAGAAGCGAATGGCATGTACAAAAGCGGATTAACGATCTGATAGAGACAGACAGAGAGAGAGAGAGAGAGAGAGAGAGAGAGAGAGAGAGAGAGAGAGAGAATTCCCCCGCGTTTTTTTTCTACCGTGTCACGAACAATCGCGCGATTTCACGGCGTTGAAAATTTTGCACGCGATCTCGACAATCAGCGATCTCGAGAATCAGTCGACTACAACTATATGGAATAGAGATATTAGAGAAAACGAGATATTCAAGTATCTCATGAACCGTTAGCTGCATCAATGTTAATTGAGTACTAATTTTAGAACGGCGTATCGTTCCATATGCCACCGCGGAGATTATTAATCTCTCATTACGTATGAAATTGCAAATGAAAACTCGCGTGTAAAAAGCTGATTGACAAAGCGAGAAGAATAAATAAACGAGATAAAATTTGTGCCGCTGATAATCGTACTTGCAGCCGATCGTTCTCGATCGTCGATGTCAAATATCCAAATAAAATAACAAAATTATAGTTACCACATGTACAAAAAGAGTTACTTAAATTTTTAATAAAATTGTAAATTACAATGCAAATTACAAAGCTGTTATTTAAAAAAAAAATATACCTCCGTTCTAAAGAATAAACAATCGTAAACACCTTTCCTACCGATTTTGACATAAAGTTTACTTTTTTAAAGAATAAATATTTGTAACTTCGATACGGCAGTTTCGATATATACATTGGCATGAGAGAAATGTTTTCAAATAAATTCAAAAATTGTAAAATTAAATGTCATCAGGAGATAAGATCAAAATTAGGCCTCTTCTTGTTCCTTTTAGCTTTTTTCATTGTTCATTTTTCTTCTTTTTTTTCCTCTAATGTGGAAAAAAAAACGGAAAGATAAGCGGTGTAAACAATTCAACTGTGACAGGTAGTAAGAATTGTCTATTGTCTGCGTTTTGTCAAAATCGACTGCGAGAATTTACGAACATTCCTCGTTAGTCGGTGCAGGCCTGTCGATGCAAGCCATGATGAGCTTCTCCCCGAGGCGTTCACCTGCTCTTCTCCCGGGGATGCAAACTCGATCGTTACTGGAACGCATCCGACGCATAGATACGTTTACGTGGAGAGCGAAAGCGTGCCAGCGCGCACATAGTTCGCCGTTCGTATTTTCGGGAACGCGCTCGAATAATAAGAGGCTAATGATAGTTACGATCGTAACAGTCACAAAGCCGAAAATACGAATAGGAGGCGCGGGAACATTTATGTAGCGTTTCGGAATCCGGGAAAGTCACGGTAAATTGTTCCGATCGCCTTGTCGTTTGGAGTTACATCCCCGGAAGACGAAAGGAAGTCTATTTGTCTTTTTCTCTTTTTTTTTTCAGTACGAAATCTTCCTTTTACATCTCGTTACGCTTCTTCTAAAATTTAACGGACGTATCGTTTCAAAAACGATATGATACGCTTCAATTTTTTTTTTTTAAATCAATCAGTTCCGTCGAACAATTTATCAGACCCCCTTGTATTGTAGATTGATGAAGAGAAAGGTTCGCATTTAAATAACCTATCGATACAACTCGTGAGAAGCAACACAGACAGCACGCGAGTTAGCGCGTCGCGTAGAATGACAATCGCGGAGAATTGACGCAGAGAATTCGTTCGCACTTACCATATGAAATCCTTGCAGTGGCTGCAGAAGGTGGGCTGTTTGAAGAATCTGGGCATGAAGCTGTGATTCTTGACCATGTAGACATTTTTCTTCTTGAGAGCGCCCTTCCGGCCCCGCAATTTCTTGGCGAAAGCGGTGTTGGTGTCGCCGGTCCCGAGGGAGTCCTCGCACGTGTTATTCTCCTGATCGTCCGCCATGGTTTCGCCGCCGAAACCGCCGATGCCGCTGTTACCGCTACTGCTGCTGTGTGCTGCTGCTGCTGCTGTTGCCGCTGCCGCTGCTACCGCTGACCGGCCGATCGACGATGAATCGACTCGCCGACGACGTCGACGTCGATGATGTCCCGCGCCACTCGCGGGCGGCTCGTCGCCGGGGACGGCGCCGACCTCCCCGGAACCTCGGTCAGTCCGCGCGGTGTCGCGTTTTATTCTTGGTATTCCTGGTTACGCGCGCGCGGTTCGTTCCGCTCTTCGACGACGACGATCGAACTCGCACGGAGTGGAGACCGCGCGCGGGAGCTGTCACACGGCTCCGACGACCGACGACGATGTGTCTCGCGCGCGCGACGGCTTAACGGACGACGAGAAGGGAGCGCGAGGAAGATGGTGGGGAGAATTAGGGGGAGAGAGAGAGAGAGAGAGAGAGAGAGAGAGAAAGAGACGCTCTTTCTGTCGACGTCGGCGCGCGTGGTCTTTCGAGCCGTCCAGCGTGTCCCGCGACGTCCGACGTGAGTCTAGGTGAGTCTAGATAGCGTACTGTCCTGCCGCGGGCGATAGCTCGCGCTCCACTCTCTCTGTCTCTCTTTCGCCGACTCGTCAATCCCCTCCCCTATACCGGGCGCTGCGCTTTCGCGCACCTTCTCTCCCCGTCCGTTTCCACTTCACGCGGGACTCTATTCCTCCCTCTCTCTTTGTTAGCCGTCTTTGTTACTCTACAAATATTTCCCTTTCTCTCTTTCTCTTTCTTGTTTTTCAGCGTGCGCACCTCGCGCTCGACTCTACTACGCGTATACCTCTCTTCGTCTTCCTCCTGCGAAATGCGCACCTTCTCGTTCTTTCTCCCCTCTTCTCGTTCCTCCACCGCGCTCGTAATAGCGAATACTACTTTTACTATTCTTGTCAACTTTGTCGCGTCGTCTCTCTTCTATTCTCTCCCTCTGTCTCCATCCCTCTGTCGTCTCGCACGATCGTTTCTCCTTATATACTACGCTCACTGTTCCTCTCTCTCTCACTCACTCACTTATTTACTCACTTTCTGCTCAGCTATCCTTTTCACTCCTTAACAATCCTCTCTATCCGTCTCTCTTGCGTTCTCTCGCTGCAATTTCTCGTCTCACTTCCGTTGTCTATACTACCTCGCATCTTCCTCGTCTCCACGATCCGTCGCCCCTGCACCTGATTCAACTCTCTCTCTCTCTCTCTCTCTCTCTCTCTCTCTCTCTCTCTCTCTCTCTCTCTCTCTCTCTCTGCCGCCCCTCCCGCCAGTTCTCTTCCCACGTCGCAGCAGACCGTCCTTGTCCGTTCCGCGGCGCGACTCCGTGACTGCCGCGCCTCTGTTCTTTTCTCTCTTCCACTTTGGTCGGCAGCCGTGCGCGCGGGTTACCCGATAATTTTAGACTCTCGGCGCAGTAGCTCAACACAGCCACTGCTCAGCCTGCGCTGCGCATTCGAATATCGACATGCGACGGTGGCGGTCACGAGACCCGCGAGCTGCGGCGGCGAGATTGGCGAAGGAAATTAGAGAAACGGAAAAGCGCGTATGACGTTTCCGTTTTCTTTCTTGCTTCCTTCCTTCCTTCCTTCCTTCTTACTAAGTTATGGACATCCAAATCATGCCCTTCCCTTGTTCTCCTCCTCTTCCACGCAGGGATGCATCCCGTTACTCCGTGTGGGCTCACAACGACGGCAACGGAAGGCGGAAGGGAGAATGATGGTGGTGACAGTGGTGGTGGTAGTGGTGGTGGTGGTGGTGGTGGCGATAGTGATGGAAGCTCGACCTCTGCGTTCATCCATCTATGCCCCGACTTTTGCGTCTTCCTTTCCCTTCATCTCTCTGTCTCTCTCTCTCTCTCTCTCTCTCTCTCTCTCTCTGCCTTTCTTTTTTTGGATATCTCTCCACTCTCTCGTTACTTCTATCTATTTGGCGCGGACATTCGATCGCTGGACCGAAGAAAGCGCCGGATTCTACGTGAAGACAGAAAACAACCCCTCCGGAGGTCGGGCGATTCTATCCGCTCAACGTGGCGTGCATACACATGGACTTTGCTGCACGAGTCTCCGACTCGCCTGCAAAAATGCATGGTCCGCTTAATCCGCCATCCCTCGCGAACAATAGTTGCGACTATTTAATCCCTTTTTGTAACTATTTTATTCTAAACGTATAGAAATTTATTTTCTTAATTACATATACTTAATTACCTATGAAATACAAATTCTCAATTTATCCATGCCATTTTCTAAACTTGCGATCGCATAGTGATCTCCTGTTATGTTTTTTTCTTGTGATTTCCATGTGTGTTTAACGATATTTGTGACATTTTTAATTAGTTCAAATGCAAAAGTTTGATTTTGTATTATCGGTTCTCTGTCTCATAATCTCAGATAATTTTGTTATATTTAGTATTCAGATAATTTTGTAGAAAAAAATCTTTTTATTTTTAATGCAAGAGAAAAAAGCAATTAATTATAAGAGAGAGAAGAAAGCTTACTAACAAGGGACTTGTCATAACTGTCCGTAACCGATTTGATTCTCCTTGAAATATGTTATTAAACACAAAAATCTAAGAGACACGTATTTTTTTATTTGTGCCTAATCGGAGTTTTAAAGGGTGAAACAATCAAAGGCTAACTTATATTTTTGATTTCCATCAATTATGAACGAAACGGTAAGATATATAAAAAAATGTTTTAGACAAAACTTTTTATTATTTCTTATGTACTTTATAACTATATATTTAGATTTTTTAAAATTAATATTTTTGGAACTACCCCCACTCTTTATTATTATTTTTACGTAATTTAAATTTTTCCTAAGAATAAAAATTGAAGGGACTTTTATGCCAAATTCAACCATATATAATAAAGTTATTTTATAAAATTGCATTTTTTAGAATCTGAAAACATCGCTATATGCATCGTTTGTGCTGTTATGTAACGCTTGCATGGCAAAATTTTGTTTCTGCTTATTACAAATAATAATAACAATAATAATAATTTTCATTGTTTTTCTTTAATTATACATATAAAAACATTCACTTCTTTTATTCATTCTTCATATATTTTATCATTATAGTATTTTAAATTTAAAATTATTTTTATTCGTTTATGCGAATAAATATACTCTTATTTGTTTACATTGTCCTTATATACTAATTCCTAAACGTACTTCATAGCATAATCATTTTTTAATGTTTAAGATTTATTTTGTAACACAAATTTATCAATTTTTTATTGTTATAATTATTGTTTATTGTTATTGTTTATTTCTTATAAATATTAAAATAATTATGTTATCATATATTATTTAGCCATTCTAAAGACTACTCTTATTGTTTTGAGAAAAATCACGTCAAAAGACGTGAAAATTAAGTAATAATATTACTCTTAAAATATGTGTTTGTGATATAAGAAGTGATAATAATTTCATTAACCGATCATTATAAAATCATCATTATAAAATCATCATTATAAAATTATCATAAAATATGTTGTGTTTCATAACACAAATTATCCGTAAGAAAATCTTCTTTTGATCTTTCTTCAACTGTCATTTCATCTTCTTGCTGCACTATATCTTCTAGTTCCATTTTCATGAGGGATAATGTATATTTTCATGTATCACTCAGAACTTTCAACTTCATTAGTAACAAGGTGTATCTCAGGCTTCTCATTTTATATACTACTAATGAGAATTACGGCATCATTTAAGATATGTTTTGAAAAAATTATGTGTGTTTGATAATGTGGATTTCATCTTAGCCATTGTAAAAATGAGATAGATTTCATGTTTTGAAGGATAACATTGGAACAGATATCAGTAGCGCATTATTTTCCCGGAAAAAAAACTTTTTACATTTATCAAATTTTAACAGATAATCACATAAGATTCCGAGTGTTGGGGTCTGCCCCAGCCGGCCGAGTATGCTCGGCAATCTGCAGACTCGCTACTCTACCCACGAGAATAGTGAGATCAGATTCGTTCTCCGCGATCCGAGTGGTCGCAATCTTCATCGCGATACTCCTTCGCGATTAAATACGCCGCCCGAAATTATAATTCTGTATTCGCGATTTAAAGGTCCGCATTGATAGTTTCGCGAAAACATGTACGTTACCGTCTCGCGCGACCCGCATCACCGAATCACACGCAGCGAACACACACAGTATCGCGTCGACCGTTGAAGCGATACATCATTATAAGAAATACACATAAACACGCGTCGAAACGCCGTCCTGTCCGATCACGGCCAGGAATTAAATATTAAATAAATTCGCGATCTATTATATTTACGATCTCAATACAATACTCTGTAATTTTCACCCAGCTATTTATTGTTTTTTTCTAATAAATTAATGTTAAATCGTAATTACGATCTAATTCTAACTCTGTCTCCAACGTCCTCGCTTCCACCGACTGACTGCTATCCGCGCGGGAACGCGAGACCGTTTTAATCTAAACTACATGTGATCTACATCACATGTAATACTACATGTGAATTAATGTACATTAAAAAGTAATTCATAAAAATAAATATAATATGATTCATAAATTTAAAATATAAATGCAATGGCATAATACGATCTCTTTGATGATAAAATCATTAAAACATTATTTTGCAAAATAACGTGATAAAAATCTTCTCTCAAGTAAAAAAATTTTTTTTTTTCAATAAATCACATTCGGTGAAAGTATTTATGTCGAGAATGAGTTTATATTCTCATTGAAAGTCGCGCGCAGTGTCTCGTTCTTAGATGGCAGCACCGCACGGACACATGTATTATGCATGATCGTGGGAAAGTCGATGGCCGCCTGAGGCGCTTCAGACGCTTCATCAGTGCGCACACTCTCGGTCATTATGCGCATCGCTCGAAGTAGATCTTTTGTTCTTGTGAGTTTCTCAGTAATAATATCATAAAAGGACAACTTTAAATTCAAGACTTGCTCCGAAAGTCAGCGAAGGTGATGTGAGGAGTGCTGCCGGAATATTGCGAAGCTACATCATCGTGACGTGCTCACCACGTGGTGTTCACGTGACCGGCGAGTGAATCCTCGATCTCATCTCTCGGATTTGCTCATTTGGAAAGCATTAATATAATCTCTCCAAGATTCGTGGGATATAGATCGGCTTGTTAGTCTCAGACTTCTCTTAAACTTTAAAGGTGTATCGGTTCGTCTAGTGTTTCGCTCGCGTGTTGACGCGTTGCAAGAATTCGTTTAATAGTGAGAATCTCAAGACTAATCACGGTGATATCTATGATATAGACCAGTGCTCGGAATTAATTGCCCTTTTCGGCTCGATTTTGAAGGCGACGCCTACAGTTCCCCCACCGTTCGAGACTTGACGGCCGAGCCGCCGTAACCTTATGCCTCAGGAATGTCTTATATTAAAAATGCACCGTTTTCGCTAAACTATTATTAAATCAATTTCTTTATTAAATTATTTTTATTTTTACAAACATTAAATTTTCTTTTTAACATATTTTATGTGTTTTATAATATTTAATGATAATAAATACAACAGTATTACAGCAGTATTGCGTTCCATTTTGTTATTTTTACATCCATGATTACCACCATTTACAACAAAGCTTATTGTTTGTCGATTTGTTTTTTTTTCTCTTATATCTTGCGCGCAGTTGCTGTGAATTATTTTGAATTGTTTTAAACCGCTCGATAGCGTTGCAAAACGCTTCACTAAATTGGTTCCAAACTTGTTAAAAAAAATGTCAAATTTTCTAAACTTAATAAGATATTATTTTTAGGACTATAAATTATCGTTTAAGACAAAAAGAAATTCGATTTTTTTAAATTTCTAAGGTGGTTTAATCTTTTAATATTGCAGTTAAATGTGGCTTGAGTAGATTGTTGTATTTATTATTTTAATATTCCTTAGTTAAATACACATTTATAATTTAATAATAATTAATTTTATTTAAAATTACATTTTTATAATTATCATCGATGTTATTTTATTATCCATATAGAAATGATTGTCGAAACAAATTATTGTTATTTGTTTATAGTAAAACAATTGTAACAGTTACAGTACTACATTCACTACATTACCTTCCCCAACTGTGTTCAAATATTATGTGTACAATTACAAATTTACAAATTTTACAAATTTTGTAAATCTCTTAATAAGAAATTTTGCTTAACTGATTCATATTTATATATTTATAAAATTGCAATATTATATATCTGAATATTACAATTTTTTCTTATTCATATTATATTTTTTTATATTAAAGTATTGGATGAACATTCGCATTAATGAGATACAAGGTATTTCTATCAATAAAGACAATACAAAAGCGCAGAAGAAACTCAAAAAGACATATCCCCAATATAGAAAAATCTGAAAACGAGAATAATAATAAATATATCTTTCCAAATCATATTCATTGTTATTAGAATTTTAAATATTTGTATGTAATGTACTTACTAAAAGCAAAAATTGCAAATGAACTGATGCTTCACTACACAAATTAATCGATTGTATAATGATAGGATTTAAAAGATAAGCGCAATAAGTAAGTCTGCTGAGAGGAATCCAGCCTTTGAATGATAACAACTGATTAACAATGCCTATAATAAGATCAAACATATCATTAAAATAATATGTTTTAAACTAAAACATTTAAAATTTGAAATCATATAATTATGATGGAAAAATAATTATTAAAATAAAATAAGTAAAATATAAATAATAAGTAAAATATAAATAACACATAATAATTTTTAACATTTTATATGCGTTAATTAGGTAACATCTGTTTCTGTATAAAATAAGTTCCAAAAAATAAACAAACCTCCATGTTTAGTAAAACATGCTATTATAATCCATGCAAAACTTATAGCCCAAAATACTCTATGCAAGGCAATATAAATAGCAGTAGTTATAACGGATGTATATTGTACGAATGTATAATGGCCAGATACTATAAAAATAATGCCAGTGAGCGAAAGCACCCAACATAATATTATTTTTTTCTGAAAATTGTCATATTATTGTAATACAGTAAGAAATTAAAATAAATTCTAAATATAAAATATTATAATTTTATTAAAATATAATTTATATTTTATACTATATATTGTACTACACTATATAGAATGTCCTATTTTAATCAATCCAGAGAATATTTATAATATTATAATATTATTTCTTAATATTACTTATAATAATATTTATAATAAAAATATTTTGAAATCCTTATATATAAGACAAAAATGTTAGACAAAAATTTTAGAGTATCGAGGGAACGTAATTAATATATCGATTCATTTTTGGACAGCGTCACTATTGAGACTTTTTTATGATCGCCATTGTTTTAAATATATTTTTGTTACGTAATATGATCTAAATGAATATCAAAGTTTTGATGATGTGAAAAAATATCTAAAAGATATTAATATTAATTAAATTAAAAGATATTAAATATCTAAAAATATATCTCTACAAATATCTTTAAGATATTTCTGAAAAATATCTAAAAGTCATTGAAAAGATAAATTAAGATAAATAAAGATATTGAAATCTAAAAAGATTTCGTTAAAGTTACACATGCAGCACTTCTAAAAAACATCTATAATCATCTGAAAGATATCTTTAAAATATTTATAATAGATATTAAAGATATCTAAATTCTTTTTTTTAAAGATATTATTAGATATTTTTAAAACATGTTTATTGTATCTTTAATTTAATATTATCTATTTATTATTTAACTTTTATGTTTCCTTCTGTGAAGAAGTTTTTATGGAAAGATGTTTCTAGTACTATGATCATTTTGATGAAAATAAAAAAATATAAGATGCTACTACTTAAGTTATTATGATATCAAAAATATTTTGTTTAAAGACTTTAAGACTTTAAAAATTTTAAGAAAAAGAAACATTCTTATATTCAATCTTTTAAATATTACTTTTGATATTTATTATATATATGAATTATATATGAATTATAATTATTTTCAAATTAATATGTTGATATTGATTTGATGTATTTAGATTTTCTAATTTATACAATTAACATATACAAATTTGCAATGTATTGATATAAATTATATAAATTATTATATATATGATATAAATTATTTAAAAATTAGTTGAACATATTTTTGAATTGAAAAGGAGATTCAAAAAAAATTATGAATCATCTAAATATTCCAATGGACTGATTAATGCGACGCCCTATATACTAAAACAAACAATTAATTTATAAACAATAAAATTGCAACAAAAGAACTTATTATAGCTTTGTACAACTTTTATAAATTAACATTTAAGTTTTATTAATCAAAACTTACTTAAACTTACATAAAATATAAGTTATATATTACCTTTTCTAAAACAAAGTTATTTTTGTTTATTTTTGTTAAAATAAAACCTGTAATTATTCCTATAATATATGGAATTATTCTAATCCATGGTGGAAAATATAAGATATCTATAAGTCTATACACCTCACTCCAACTACAAAAATAAGAAAAAGCATTAATATAAATTATTAATTTCTCGATAAGCAAAATATATTTTAATAACTTACATTGGAATGTATTCATAAATATATGAAATATAACCGCTAACAATAATAGATCCTATTAAAATGACACCTAATATCACAACAGCGGCATAAAAGTATCTAAAATGATAAAATAATATTTTTCCGAATATATTAGAGAAATACGTAGCTGTATTATTGTCAATAATTAATTAACTTACACAGTTGACAACATCAAAATTTTTATAGTAATTATAAAAAACTGCATGTCATTAGCTAAATACCAACTCCAACTCATGCACTGTAATAAAAATAAAACGTAAAAAATTTATACGTCCATAAGCATAATTTTAAGTTTTTCTTGAAAATAGATTACATGTACCATTTCCTTGAGGCCGAAAAGATTATTTATGTACAAAAGATTTCTCCACCAGTACTTCTCGCAAGTTTCATATGATTTCTCATACATATAAAATTGTGAAGTCTTATGCAACTTAGTTGAACTCAATAAGAATATTCCTAATGTCATCATGTAAGCTGGCGTTAGTCTTAAAATAAAATTCTAATTATAGAAATGATAAAAATAAATTATACAGAATCATAAATAAAAACAAAAATTAATTAAAAATTTTTTTTCAGTTACTGTACTTTTCTGAGTAATTTTCTGAGTAATTTTCAATTATAATTGTTTATAAAGGATAACGTTGACAGATTATTTTTCATTATTTAACGTCAATTGATGTAAAATAATATAATATTTTACATATTGTTACAAAGATATCATTATTTAAGTTAACCTTTATTTGTCAATTAAATAAAAAAATATTTAGAAACAAACGTTTTAGTGTTACTATCTTATCTGAGTAAGGAAGTACATACCGGATAAATCTTTTTATTATAGGAACAGAAGAGATAATTAATTTTTGTCTGTAACCAATTGGCTTAGTCAATTCCTTCTCCGTTTTATTTCTCAGATCAAGATATAAATAAGTCACTAAACAACCGCTCAAAAGAAAACAAATATCGACTGTTAAGACTCCAGTACAATAAGATAAACTAGTCCAAAAACTATCATTATATTTCGCAAACCATGCTTTGTTATCTATATTCATAAATATAATAAATTTTATTATACAGATCTTAAAATGTTTATTATATAAATATTTTAAATTACTTACCAATAGATTCCGCTGTGTAATAGAAAGTATGATAAAAAATTATACATAACATACTGAAAAATTTTAACCCGTGAATAGCGGGTATTTCACCGGCATCTAGTTTTGTATTAAATATTTTTCTCGTATTTGTATAGACAGAGAAACACATTAATATTTTTCCAATCTTACTGTCCTGATATGGAGATGAATTTCTATTTTCTAATTCCATTTCAAGTTCCATTTTTATATTTGAATCATTTTTCGTTTTTAATACATTAACTGAAAATTTTAAAAATGCTGCAATTAAATAAAAATAATACAAAAAATATTGATAATAGATGAAACATGCTACATAAAAACTTTTATTGTTGAAAAGAAATAGTTGATTTGAAATTTATCAAGTAATTTTAATATGGATAAAAATCTTTTTAAGAATCTTTTTAAGAAGAAAATTAAGAATGTAGAATAAAAAAAAATGATAAATAGTCTGTGAAAGACGAAAATATTTTTTATTTTAACAGACTATTTTGAAAATTTTACATATAATATAATACATACCGTTATTAGTTTCATTTGTTATATTTCTATTTATATATTTTTGTTGCACAAATATATCATATACCGTTCCGGTAATTGCCATGAAAAAAGAAAATGCTAAAGCAATACTACAAGCAGAAATATATTTTTGATATTTAATTAAATTTTTAAAGATTAAAATAAAAATTATTTGTAATACTATAATATAAAGTATTTTTGTCATTTATATTATTATATTATAAAATAGTTGCTTTGTGTTTTTCCCGTACCAAATAAAGAATAACGTATTATTGGACCACCATTCATAATCGTCTTTAAGATCTTTAATCTGGATTAATTGAAAATCCATGGAATAGAGATCATTGATTAGGAAAATTTTATAATGAAGTATTTTTTTCAAAATAAAATTTAAATCATTTATAGAGCACGATGCTGGCAAACAGAGTCCAAGTGTAATCACATCCTGAAAGAGTAAAATTTTTTGTAAAATTTTTATATTTAAATTTATTGTAGAAAAGGAAATTATTAAGGAAAATTAGAAATAAGCCAAGTGCTTTGGAATTACTAATTAAAGAGAATTGGAAATTCAAGATTTCTAATTACTCCGCAGATATTTGGAACATCTGGCGTCAGAATAGGGAAAATACATTATAAAAATTCTTGTAAAATATATCAAAATAAAACATTTTTATAAAATATTTGTAATTGTTCAATCTTGTATTAAAATAAAACAATTTTGTATCAAAGACCCTCTTTCTGCTCTGATAATCAATAAATAATCATACATTTAAAATCGAATTGTAGCCGGTTTTCATTAGATGATTGTACTAAATTATTGGATTAATTAAAAGAGAAATGTGTATTTTATAAACCTATTCTATATATAATAAAACGAGGAGACATCAAAAATAAAACATTGTATGCTAAGCGCGAAATTTCAATTGTCGTAGTGACATTAGGCCTGTTCTTTTTGGCTGAGCTGACTAATTCACAATTTATCTTTCTTTCTTACACTGGAAGAAGAAAGATAAACTGTGAACTAGTGCAGCCAGTTCAGCTGAAAAGAACAAACCTATTGCTAATTGAAAGATTGATGCGAAGTCTATTACAATGCGGTCGTAATGTCGTTACGATTCTATGACCAACCAATCGGAGAAGAAAAAAATCATATATTCTCTTCTCTAATTGGTCGGTCATAGAGTCGTAACGACATTACGACCGCATTGTAGATCCTACAGAGATCGTCGCAACATTAAGGCGTAACATCTTACGAATTTTAATATAAACATGCCAACAAATTTTCATATCAAAATTGTATCGCGTAAAGTGTTACAAAATGTTTCATTCAAAATTATTAAAAAGCGAAAAAAATCTTTCTTGTAATTTTTATGGGCCATTCAGATTTTTTAAATAACAGAAATAACAATATATCATTGCTGATACATTTAAAAAGACAGTTAATACCTTTTTCTTTAAATAAAATCATATAATTTTCTTTGAGTTTTATTTAAAAGTTCCTATTTGCAAATATTTGCAAAATTAATATAAAATATTTAAATAATTTCTTAATAAATAGTTTCTTTTCCATATATATATTTTAATATTTTTGGATTTTTCTCACAAAGTGTGTCATTTTTAAAAACGAAAAGAGTTCGAATAAGAATCCAAAAAATAAATAAGAGTTCAAATAAGCGTAAAGAGATTAACAATATTATACAATATTAATTACAATATTAATTATTTTTATTTATTCAAAATTGTTAAAGAGCAAAAAATTTTTCTTAATTTTTATGGATCGTTCCGGTTTTTTAAACTATAAACAATATATTACAACAATATATATCTTTGCAGATATATTTAGAAAGATAAAACAGATGATACTTCTTTTTCTATAAATAAAATGATTTTTGAATTTTATTTAAAAGCTTTTATTTGCAAATTAAGTTAATAAATATTTTAAATAATCTCTTAATAAATAATTTGTTTCCTTGTATATTTTAATATTTTTTCGTTTTTTCTAAAGTATGCCGTTTTTAAACACAAATAAATGCAAGTCTAAATAAAAATGTAAAGATTTACGATGTACAATATTAATTACATTTTAATTTTTTATTTATTCAATTTTGTATTTAATTTAAAAATTTAGTAAATTTAACAAATACAATAAATTAACACTTATAAATAAATATGTTTTACATATTCTTTGAATTTTATTATACATAGCTTTTCTAAATTTACCTCTTCAAACATATTCACATGATATTGAAGAGTATTGTTGTGTCTAAAATGAACAACAAAATAATTCATTTCAAAAGGAGAAAACTGTTTTTGCAGATCATGATACAATGTATTATTTGATATTTTTTGCTTCGAAGTCAGTAGACGAGTATTCATTGTATCGAGACATTGGCTACGACTTCCCAGCCAATAATTATTTCCGTAAAGAAAACCAGAATTAAATGTACCACTGGAATCTAATACTTAAAAACAGAAAATAAAATATTAGTATAAAATATTAGAAATAATAACATTATTATTATTATACTAGTATTATGTTATTAAATTACTGTACGGTGTTTGCGAGACTCCTATATGAGATATTCTAAAACCTAGATATCTTAAAACCAGTATTTTCTTTTAGCAATAGATTCTTTGGAATATTCAAAAATTCTAATATATGTGTAAATAAATATATAGAGGTTATGATAGTTTTTAATTATTAACGATTAAAAATTATAAATAATAAAATTAATACTTTTTCCGTTCAGATATAATGATGGTATTACTACGATTTTATATAATAGCAGAAATATTTCTTAAGGGGGGAGCCTGATGTAACGTGCTGAAAATTAAGTGATTCTTTCGAATTTTTTTTTTGCGGAAACTATATGACTAATTTCTTTAATTTTTAAGGTATATTATTATAATATTGAACTATCAAAAAATATTTTTAGATAAAAAAATAATGTATTTTATGAATAATATTAATGTTAATTTAATATGTTATTTTTATCAGCGTGCAATGTAGCGCTGCTTGCACTCATCTGAAATAAAAAATCAAATGGATTCCTTTTTTATAAGGTTTACATTATTAACCGTTGAACCTATTTTTAAAGAGAACAATACAAAATAGACATATTTTTGTTTTCTGTGTGTCGCCTTTTTTACAATTTTTATAAGTTTTTACAAGTCTTCGGCATACCGATGAGTTCACCACCGTTTCCTATGATTGGTGACTTAGTTATATTATTATTTATTATTTATTTATTTATTTATAATCCGTGCCTTTCGACTTTGGATGACTTCCAGCTTTACAACTACATTTTACTATACATATGTTTAATATCCTAATCTAATACAATTTCCACTCCCTTTTTCATTACTTATCTATTGCACTGTTTATCTTCATTGTTCATCTCTCTCCCTATCTCTCTCTCTCTCCGTTTCCCGTTCCTCTTCTCTCTCTTTCCTGCGTCCCTCTCTCCATCCTCCCTGTCTCCTTCTCTCTCTTCACTGCTCCCTTCTCTGTTGACTATGCTCAGTCTCCCTTCCTTCATCCTTTCTTTCTCCTCCCTCTCCGCCTCTTATTCTGGGTGACTTAGTTATATAGGATTTAGAGACGACTGCGATCGAGCGTCTATCTGGTCAGTTACCATTCTATTACTATTATGTGATATTGTATTGTGTGCTCCGTCGGATATGTTAGACATAATATTAGAAATCTTCAACTCGTTATACGAACAACTAAAATTTATGATCGAAATAGAAAATAATCGTCGTCTTAGCTTCCTTAATGTCATTGAGAATGACAAAATCATATTCGATTGCTCCCATAAATCCACCTTCTTAAGGAGATACCTCAATTACAATTCACACCATCTCTTGGAACAAGAAGGGTATTATTTATGATATGGTAGATAAAATAATCCAGTTGTCACATCCATGATTTCATTCCAAGAACTTACGAGAATCGATTAATATTCCTTTAAATTCTTTTGGATTATCCTTTAGAACTGACTATAAAAACGATTAATAATAGATTAAAATACCTTTTTTATGATAAATCAAATTTTAAAGATAAGGAAAAAAACTTGGGAACACTAAAGAAAAATTTTTTAACTATTTCTTATATTTACAACATCAGAGAGCTTCCGATCGCTAGCCAAGAAACATAATCTTAGAGTTCACTTTTTCTTGTCAAATACTTTAAAGAAATTTATTACCACGGGCAAGGATAAATTAGACCGACTGTCACATTGCGATATAGTTTATAAAATCAGTTGCAATGGCTGCGAGACCACGTACGTAGGACAGACAAAAAGACAAAGACGAGATTAAAGACGAGACTTCACGAACACGTTAGTGTCGGTCCACAATAGGTGATTTAAGCTTTAAGAAGTAAGAAATTGACCAATTATAATCGAATATGAAAAGAATAATCGACTATGATTGGTCAATTTCTTACGACTTAAAGATTAAATACTTATTGTGGACCGACACTTACCGACATTAATAAAAAAGGTAGCTCTCCTTCCGTGGTTTCCACCGTAGATGCATCGCTCTACATATAAATTTTAATTATTGATTGCACATGATCCTAAGCAGACTTTTTTTCTTGGAATTCTGATTACGACTTTGCTTATAACTCCAACGAATGTATATCTATGACCAACCAACTAGATAAGGATTATATGGGAAAAACTATGTGGGGGCTAGATGGAAAAAATTATGTGAGGGCTAGATGGGAAAAACTAGATGGGGACTATATGGGAAAAACTAGAGGGAGATTAGATTGAAAAAACTATATAGGAACTAGATGGGAAAAACTATGTAAGGGCTAGATGAGAAAAACTATGTGGGAATTAGATGGGAAAAACTAGATAAAGGCCATATGGGAAAAATTATGTGGGGCAATATGGGAAAAACTATGTAGGGGATAGATGGGAAAAACTATATGGGAACTAGATGGGAAAAACTATGTGGGAAGAATATGGGAAAAACTATGTGGGAACTAGATGGGAAAAACTATATGGGAAGTATATGGGAAAAATGATGTGGGCACTATATGGAAAAAACTATGTGGGAAGTAGATAGGAAAAACTATGTGGGAGGAAAATGCGAAAAACTATGTGGAAAGAAGATGGGAAAAACTATGTGGGAAGAAGATGGGAAAAACTATTTGGGAACTAGATGGGAAAAACTATGTGGGAAGAAGGTGGAAAAAACTATATGGGAAATAGATGGGAAAAACTATTTGGGAAGAAGATGGGAAAAACTATATGAGAAGTATATGAGAAAAATGATGTGGGCGCTAGATGGGAAAAACTATGTGGGAAGTAGATGGAAAAAACTATGTGGGAAGAAGATGGGAAAAACTATGTGGGAATTAGATGGGAAAAACTATGTGGGAAGTATATGGGAAAAACTATGTGGGAAGAAGATGGGAAAAACTATGTGGGGACTAGATGGGAAAAATTATGTGGGAAGAAGATGGGAAAAACGATAAGGGGACTAGATGGGAAAAACTATGTGGGAAGAAGATGGGAAAAATTATGTGGGAAGTATATGGGAAAAACTATGTGGGAAGTATATGGTGAAAACTATATGAGAAGTACATGGGAAAACTAGATGGGAAATATATGGAAAAACTAGATGGGAAGTATATGGGAAAAACTATATAGGAAGTATATGGGAAAAACTAGATGGGCGCTAGATGGGAAGTATATGGGAAAAACTATGTGGGGGCTAAATGAGAAGAACTATATGGGAGCTAGATGGGAAAAACTAGATGGTGGCAATATGGGAAAAACTAGATGGGGCAATATGAGAAAAACTAGATGAGGACAATATGGGAAAAACTATGTGGGGGCTAGATGGGAAAAGCTATGTGGAAACTAAATGGAAAAAACTATGTGGGGGCTACAGGGGAAAAACTATGTGAGGGCTAAATATTCTTGATTTGCACCAGACTCCGAGTTCATTTACGCCAGGGGTCGGCAAGTGAGCACTGCTCGCGGGCGCTCAATGCCCGCGAGCAATAGTTGAGCGCACTGGGGCTAACGTTAGGCGGCTAGATGCAATAAAGTGAGGAGAGGGGATAGCAGGAACGTCTGTTCGTTGAACGTACTATTCAAGGAGTAAAAAAATATTGTGTTGCACAAATTCAGACCCAGAATTAGCATAAATTAGTAACTATCTATATTTTAAATAATCATTCTTACAATAATATTAAATAAGCAACTCTTATAATATTTAATTAATATTTGATTCATATTCACTTTTCCGATATTATATACGATATATCAGGTGTTATCATTTTGGCACAACTTAAATGAATTATTGCATGTAAATGTGAATCTGTTCGTGTAATCGCGATTTATTTAATTTCATAATAGAAAATAATTGTTCACATGAATATATAGAACCGAACATACTCATTATTTTTGCAGCATGAGCATGTAGTCGTGGAAAACGTTCTTGAGATATATATGAATAAAATTGTACGATGTAGTAATTGTATCAAAACGATTTTTAAGAGCAGTATTACATTTTAAATCTATTAATTCTAATTGTATATTTGCGGGAACAATATTAATATCAACAGTAAAAGATGTTATAAAAATAAGTAAGTCTTCTTCTAAAACATGCATTTCCTTAATCGTCAATCGAATTCATTTTGTAATAATTGAAGTGAATTTATATATTCTTCATATTGTTTATCTTGAATGTGCATGGCAACAGATAATAAATTTGAAAAATGCAACAACTGTCGAGATTGAAATTAATTGATTCATAAATTAAGTTTCATTTTAAAAGATCTAATTTGATCAAACATATGAATAATTAATTTATCTTTGCCTTGTAGAGAGTAATTTAATGTATTTAAATGATTAATGATATCCGCAAGAAAGGCGAGATTGGCAATCCAGGAAGGCTATGATAGTTCAGGCAGAGACTTATCTTTCATTTCTAAAAATATAATTATTTCTTCGCGTAAATGAAAGAAACGCTGAAGAATTTTATCTCGACTAAGCAATCGTGTTTCACAAAAATAGGAGATGTCGGTATAATCTGACTCTAAAGAAGATAAAAATTCGCGAAATTGACGATGATTCAATCCAGTTCTAATAAAATTTACAACTTTGATTACAATTTTCATTACTTCGTCATACTTTAAAGATTTTGCACATAATGCCTTTTGATGGATGATATAATGGATCGAATGTATTTCTTGTTTTGATTATGCTAGTTTAGACTTTAAACGTCCTACGAAGCCCATATTATGTCCAATCATTGCTGCAGCACCATCAGTAACAACTGAAGTTAATTTATCCCAGATAGATTTATGTTTTCTATTGCTTCTTCAATGTTAAACAATATATCTTCTCCAGTCGTAGTACCTTTCAGAAATATTATATTTAAAAGTTCCTCAGTAATAGAGAGGTTGCTATCCACACCACGAATAAAAATTGCCAATTGTGCAGTATCAACGATATTAGTACTCTCGTCGAGAGCTAATGAAAAAGCAATAAAATTGTTTGCTTTTAGTATCAATTGTCGCTCGAGATCTTCAGCTAATTTTTCAATGCGACGTACTACAGTTCGAGAAGAGAGACTAATTGATTTAAATTTATTAATATCATTAGGATATATTGTTTCTGCGGCAATTTCTAAACATTGTTTGACAAATGGACCAATGCTAAATGGACGTGATTCACGTGCAATAAAATGAGCAATTTTGTAACTGGCATATAATGCAGGCTTACTTAATTCCGATTCTTCTTCTTGTATTAGAATAATATCTTTATTAAATGTAATGTACCTGATAAAAAATTTTTTATGTAAAAACATATATATATATATATATATGTATATATATTTATATATATTTATATATGTTTGTATGCATATATGTTCTTATACGAAAAATTTTTTATCGGGTATAATTAAATATAATGAATTAAATTAAAAATGACTACAGTAAAAAACGCATATTTTATATTATAATAGTATGTATATTATGAAAATTATTTTTATTGGAAACAGATGATTTTAAATCGTGCAAAAATAATGGTTTCACAAATCAAACATTGCGCTTGATTATCATGCTTCATTATGAACCACTTCTCTTCCCATGAAGAACTGTCCGAACTTGAACTTAAGATTCTTTTCCTTTGATTATCCATTACAAACATTAAATTATAAGATTGCAAATGTGTCTGACTGTTCTAGACAAGAGACAATTTGATTATACTCTTGCTTAGTTATTGTTTTTCTTTTATTTTGAGCGTTTAGCAGATTAATATTAGCAGATGTTTATTTTGAAATTGTTAGAAGTTTTTTTCGCAGAAAAAGAACTATTCTTCTGGATTTAAAAATATAATTTTAAAGCGCTAAGTTAAACGTGATATATATATATTCATAATTTTATGGTTGTATTGTAAGTTTATATTTTAATACATTATTATTGTTTATATTATTGTTTTATTTTCTTTGTTATATTTAAATTTTCGTTAAATATATTTAAATGTATTAATTATATAATTTTTAATTTAGCACAAATTTTGACAACTTACAATATTTAAAAATAAAGATAAGCATTTTAATTAAAATTTTCCTATAATGAATGCTTATTATTATTATATATGTTAGGACAATCAAAACATGCTAGAGCATATTTCTTTATTTGACTAATAAAAAAATTAACTAGGTATAAGTTGAATTCATAAGAATTCATAAGAATTTATGCATTTTAAGTCTTATATGTATTACAATATATTTTTGCATATTTCATCTTTAAACGGTTTAGCTAAACTGTTATAAAAAAGTTTTATGATGTTACAAAGATTCAAGTACTAGTAGTTTAAGACTACACTATCGTTCATATATACACGCGATGCTATTTTTGTAAGTGTGAAATGCAGAACTTTATCCCAAGGTACTAAAAATATTAGTTACGCTCCTGAGATGTGCACACAGGTGAGCGCTCGCGGGCGCTCGTGGGCGCCCATGCTCAATTTCAGCATTTTGCCGACCCCTGATTTACGCGATTTCATCTATTGACAACCGTAAGGCGCTCTTCTTTGTAACAAAACTGATTTTAATTATGTCATACCGAATTACAAATGTCATAACGAATTTTTTATACACTGAAGATAATCATTAAAAGTCGAAACGTTCGTAAATGTAAATTGTTATTGTTTATATTAGTTATTTTCAATAAATAACGACCTACACCTAGCTTGTTCGCACAGTCCATTTTTTTGTATTCTTTTGACATGTTTTTCGTTAAAATAGTAAATTTCAACACATATGGTAATTAAAAACAATTAAAATTATTTAACTTAAGGAATTGAGTCAAATTTGACTTTTTAATATTTAACATGAGGCTCCTCTTTTAATAAGAATATCATTTCATATTTAATAATCTCGATGTCGTTAAAGAGACTTCTATTCTAATTCAATTATTCTAACTTCAATTCTAATAATTTGTTATATCACTATGCCCAAGTGTGCAAAATGTTTTAGTTTTATTTGTGACTTTCAATTTTTAATATTTTAAAAACTATTACTCTAATAGCATTCGTCTATTCTGAGAAGTTCCATGGGATATCACACAAGTATAATATTCTCGAAATATTCTCCGAACATTCGAAATACGTACTGTGATATACTGTGGAATGTACTTAGATCGTTACTACCGCTCATTAACCTAATCCCTAGTATGTACTGGAGAATATCCCGCAGTATGGCCATAGAAAATAGTTTAAAAACAGTACATCATGTAGGGCATGCATAAGTGTATCCCAGACAGTCATAGATCGTGAAAATCTATAATATACGTGACACCTCTTACAGAAAATAAGTGAAAAAAAATGAGAGAAAGTAATGACACATTTTTTATCTTGTATATATTGCATGTTTGTAAAACAATCACCCATCCTACTTGGGATTCTGCTCGATGCTGCTTAATTTCTATAATGGGATGAAATCTGCAACTGAAATCATGATGTAAGTGAACACGGAATTTTGACATAAAATATGATAGATCTGATTAATGAATGTCATTATATTGTCATATAAATAGTCTCAATTTTAAAATCTCGATTGCATATGTAATTCTTGTAAATAATTAAATTACATATACATATAGAGTAAATCTATATTATGTTTAATGAGAATTATTTTTATTATGAAAATTGTTTATAAATTGTTGAATATATTTTGTTTATTTGTTTATGAATTTGTTAATAATTGTATTAAATATGGGAAATATTTTTCTTATTTATATATTATAGTTAATTAAGAAAGATAGTAATTAATAATGTTATTTCATTATTTATTCATTAAAATTTACTTAAAAATGATGATTAAATGACAATATATTTATGATAATATTTCGTAACAAATGTTACGTTTTACGTCGTTTTTTAATACACTGACAAAAAATGACCTTAAATCATTGTCATAATGATGTCATCTTGCTACTTAAAATACATAGATTTTTTACGAATAATCTTAATATATTCGGTATGATCACAGTACATTCAGTATAAATACAGAATATTCGTATCATGTGCTGCTAGGGTATATTCGATATATTCTGAAGATGAGCTTAAGAATATACGAGAAATGATGTACCATCAAGATGTCATATGAATATCTTCTAGTATATTAGCCAATAGTACGTATGACCACAGTACTTTCAGTACAAGTGTAGAATATTCTAATGATATCATGTGTTAGAGAGTATAGCCTCGATGGACTTAGAATATTCCAAAGAATCTGCTCATAAAAGGAAATACAAAGATTTACAGACGTTCTATATAGCAACGACATAACAATTTCTATATGACATACAAGATCCGGTATATTTTATTATATTTTATTATTTTTAATATGACAGATAAATAACAAAGTAATTTATGTGGCTTAACTACGATTGTAGAGTATAATATGAAATTACATAACTGTAACATAAACTGATAGTAACATATCTTAGATTATGTCTTATTTATATTAATAAATAATTAAACTTCCAATTAAAATTTTCAAACCGTTTTTTGTTAAATAATAATTACATTTGTGGAGAATTAACCTTAATTGAAATATAATTAAATCTCTACAATATAAGAATTAATTTAGGCACTATGTATAAAATGTGAATGATGTCCTTCAAAATATGTTTTCCAATTTAAAATAGTAGTGCGTTATTAATACGATTAAAAATGATTACAAACTTTACTTACCTTTCAAGCCCCATAATATTCGTTGATCCACAGCATTTCGAAATTCATGCAGTTCCTTTCCACATATCGTCAAGTCAATAAGGTCAGCTACTGAAGCAATAGCATAAGCCGGTAGGGTATGAATACAAGCGTCACTAAATTTGTGACTATATGCAGAGACACTAAATAAGATGATAAAGTTTATACAGATGTACAAAATAAATTCAAATTGTCGTAGTAACATAATGCTCTAGCAAGCAGCAATCACGTTTATTTCTTTTTGGATGCAATTCAATTAGTTTTGACAACCCTAATATTAATTTTGAAATACTGATTTTTATAGAAAATTATGTATAATGATCCAAACGTCTTAACGAACAAAAGAGATCTAAACTACATATACAATTCATAGGATGTTAAGTAGGAAGATTCATTTCTTTTTTATTTAAACTGTAATATGTAATTGTCTTATAAATGCAATTATCTAATAACAATCGTCTGCAATAGCCTTACATAAGTATGTGAGTCAATACTGTAGACACATAATTATACAAAAACTTTACAAAAAAACTGATAGTATGTTTTTTTAAATTAAACTTCTTGCACTATTCATCTTTTCTGTTTTCTTTCTTTAACATGAAAAAAGGGGGATAAATAAAAAGTTTATTTAAGAAAAAAATCAAACTTAGTATCGTTACAATACAATTCCTTGCTAGTACTGTACGTGATAAGCACGTCACTATGACACCGTGCTAAGGGCCGTGGCACATAAAAAAACTTAAGCAGTAAGACTAAGCAGTAAGCGAATTAGCCAATCACAGTCGAGAACGTAAGGCAGTAACATAAGCAGTAGCAAATCCATAATGTTGATTTCCTTACTGCTTAAATTTTTTATGTGCCATGGCCCTAACTCGTCGTACATTACGTAGCAACGTCTCAACTGATGTTCGAAATGTAATTGATACGTTGCCGTCACATTACAAACAGTCAAATTCCTAGTGACAGAAATGTTATTGTGACGTATATTTATGCGACGTCTTGAGCATCTTTTTGCGATCTGAAAATGATCGACTAATTATGAGAAATTAAGACTGGTTTTACTGTATCAAGCGACGTCTACAATACAGAAATAAGCTTTAAGACATAAGAAATTGATCAAACGCAATCTATTATTCGAATAATATCTTACGTCTTCAAACTTACTTTTGTATTGCAGATATCGCTTAATATAGTAAAACCAGTTTTAAATTCTTATAATTAATTAGACTATATATACATATATACAAAATACATTTATTATATATAATAAATTTTTGTTGTGTAGAACAAAATATGTATTTAAATTTCTATCTTAAATCAACCAAACACAATTACACGGTTTTTTTCTTATTTAACATACGGAGTACATGATATAGAGTGCGTTATGAAACAGTTCGAAATAGATTCCGATTGAAATTGTTTAGTTATTTCCTTTCATATTAAATATATTCATAACATTACAATAGCTACCATTGCAATAGCTGCCGTACGACCAAAATTAAATAAATTATATATATTTTATAAAATTAAATAAATCATATTTTATAAAATTAAATAAATCATATTTTATAATCATTTCTTTAGTTGTAACTTGTTTCCAAAGTGCTTCGTACGTTTTCTGATACCTCAAAAATATTTGAATTTCGTTTAATAAAACCTGCTATCATTATCACTATTATTACTATTCTTATTATTATAAAAAAGCTCTTATTTCAATAATTATTGTTGCACTAATATTGTACTGATGAACTGTGTCATATTCATCTTTAACGTTGTCCCGCGCAGCCAATGTGGTATGAGACGAATACTTATGGAGCAGATATATAGAGGTATTTCTCGCTCATTTTCCAAAAATGCGATTTCGGAAAATGACTTTATTATATATCGTTGTATTCAGCATAAAAGGCTCTTGAATTTATGTCCTTATAAAAATTAAAAAATTTTTGATTACAGGGGGCTCGAAACGTAACATTTTTGAAAAATTCGAATACCACGTTGTAAAGTACACTTGCAGCCGTAAAACTTTTGTTTAAAACTTTTTTTCATACTTTTAACGGTTTGGATGATATTTACTCAGAAAAAAAACCAATTTTTTTCATCTCTTCGAGAATGTTATAAAAAAATATGCGTCTCTTATTTTTGTCTATATTTTATATAAGTATTATTATTAATCATACTATATTAATTGTATGCAAATAAATGTCTCATCAAATCTATAAATCTATTTCCGCTTAGTATCGCATTAAAAAGACTTATGCAACGATTTTCTTACAGATACGCAAATGTGTGATTTTCTTACAGACGATTTTCTTACAGATACGCAAATATGTGATTTTCTTACAGACGATTTTCTTACAGATACGCAGATGTGCATCAACAAATTTATGATTTGTATGTCAATATAATTGCAGATTGTGCAACAAAGTATAAATATTAATTGATAATATATATTTATAACATTGCAATAGCTGCTCTACTATCAAAATTAAATGAATGATATTTTATAAATATTTTATAAAAATAATAATTTCTTTATTTGTAACTTGTTACTAAATGTCCAATGTGTTTCGTACGTGTTTTGATACCTCACCAAAAATATTTGAATACCGTTTAACAAAACTTGCTATTGTAGTATTTCAAATCAAACTGTTCGGCACAGGAGTCGGCGAGCAAATGAATATGTGCGTCCTTAGAAAGACTCGTTATACAGGGACAAACAATAATTCGGACAATAATTCAGCATTGATTGTGGATTAGCGGTATCGTGTCGCTGTGAGCTCTAAAGGACGTTATCCGACACCGAAAGCAGCCGCCGCTGCCTTTAGCGGTGTCTACAATGAGACTTTAAGATGTAAGATTTAAGAAATTGGCCAATCACAATCGATTATTCTTCTATAAATCGATTGTGGTTGGCCAATTTTTTTAAGTTTTACGTCTTAAAGCCTCATTGTAGACACTGCTTTTGATGGCACGCCGCTATTGCGCACGAAAACAACTCGCGGTAGGATTTGAGATACCAATTTTACACAAGATTCTGCACTATCATTATTATCCGACGTCCGACCTGCATCCATCGAGAGAATAGGACCATCATCTCTCTGGAGTACCGGTCGTGGGGATTCGAAAGAATACATGTATATATGTATATTGTAATATATATATATATATATGTATCATTGTATTGTTGACGTGTTATTCTAAACACGTTATTTGCGATAAATATCATCACATGCCTCGGTAGTCGAAAGGATAAGATGCCTGCCCGGTAAGCAGGAGATCCAGGTTCGATTCCTGGCTGAGGTGGTATTTTTTCGCAAAATAATTACGAGTTTTCACGACTGGTTCGTGGTCGGGCCCCGCCGTGACGCACACCCTCCCTTCTTATTTGGGATACTATATATATTATTATTATTACTATTGTGTTGTTGTTGTTATTGTTGTTGTTGTTGTTGTTGTTGTTGTTGTTGTTATAAAAAGCTCTTATTACTGTTGCAATAATACTGTACTGATGAACTGCGTCATATTCACCTTTAACGTTGTCCTGCGCAGCCAATGCCATATGAGACGAATACGTATAGAGCACGTATATAGAGATATTTTTTGCTCATTTTCCAAAAATGCGATTTCGGAAAATGATTTTGTTATATACCATTATATTTAGCATAAAATGCTCTTGAATTTTTGTTCTTATAAAAATTAAAAAATTTTGTTAAATTAGAGTGAAGGTGTGCTCAAAAATATAAAATTTTTGGAAAATTTGAATGTGTCGTTGTAAAGTACACTTGCAGCCGTAAAACTTTTGTTTAACACTTTTTTTCATATCAGTTTGGACGATATTTACTTAGAAAGAAAAAAACTGATTTTTTTCATCCCCTTAACGTTCGAGAATGTAAATAAAAAAAGTTGTAATAAGTGTCTAAGTCTAATTCTAAGAACTCAAGTTGCTTCTTCATGTAACCTTCTAGTCTAGCAATATCAGTTTTGTAAGTACACTTTTATATAAAAAAAAAAATGTTAAAAATGAACTTACTTTTGTTGTGGCGAGCGCTGATGATGAACGAGAAATGTGATAGCTAAATCGTGAATCGAATCACCCAAAAATGAAAGAATCGCACACAGATTCTAACTGAGAAAAAGATTTTTCGACAACCTCGGATGGTCCGCGTCCGAAAGCGTGGAGCAATAAGAAACGAAAAGAGAGCGATCCGCTCCAAGTCACGGTTTTTAAAAGGTACCGAAGGAGTAGGAATGTCTGATCTAGTGTTTCCCTTCTAACCCCCACATAGATTTTTTTTTTCAATATCATCACACCTAATTGTGCCATCTAGGCTTTCCCGTCGTGTCCCTATATAGTCTTTCCCATCTAGCACACAAATAATCTTTCCCATAATGCCCTATCTAGTTTTCCCATCTAGCACCCACATAGTTTTTCCCATCTAGTTCCCACATAGTTTTTCCCATCTTGCCCCCATTTAATTTTTCCCATCTAGTTCCCATGTAGTTTTTCCCATATACTTGCCACATAGTTTTTCCTATCTACTTCACACATAGTTTTTTCCATCTACTTCCCACATAGTTTTTCCCATCTAATTCCCACATAGTTTTTCCAGTATACTTCTCATATAGTTTTTCCCATATACTTTCGATATAGTTTTTCCCATATATTTCCCACATAGTTTTTCTATCTAGTTCCCACATAGTTTTTCCCATCTACTTCCCACATAGTTTTTCCCATCTAGCGCCCACATCATTTTTCCCATCTAGTTCCCACATAGTTTTTTCCATCTTCTTCCCACATAGTTTTCCCCAACTAGTTCCCATATAGTTTTTCCCGTCTTCTTCCCACATAGTTTTTCCCTTCTAATTCCCATATAGTTTTTCCCATCTTTTTTCCACATAGTTTTCCCATCTTTTTCCCACATAGTTTTTCCCATTTAATTTCCACATAGTTTTTCCCATCTAGTTCCCACATAGTTTTTCTCATCTAGTCCCCACATAGTTTTTCCCATCTAATTCTCACATAGTTTTTCCCATCTTCTTCCCACATAGTTTTTCCCATTTAGTGCCCACATCATTTTTCCCATATACTGCCCATATAGTTTTTCCCACCTAGTTTCCACATAGTTTTTCCCACCTAGTTCACTCATAGTTCTTCCCATCTAGCCTCCACATAGTTTTTCCCATCTAGCCCTCACGTAGTTTTTCCCATCTAGTTCCCACATAGTTTTTCCCATCTAGTTCCCACATAGTTTTTTCCATCTTGCCCCAATCTAGTTTTTCCCATCTAGTTCCCACATAGTTTTTCCCACCTAGTTCACACATAGTTCTTCCCATCGAGCCCCCATCTAGTTTTTCCCATCTAGTTCCCACATAGTTTTTTTCATCTAGTTCCCACATAGTTTTTCCCATCTAGTTCCCACATAATTTTTTTCATCTAGTTCCCACATAGTTTTTCCCATTTAGTTCTCACATAATTTTTCCTATCTAGTTTTTTTTTTTGTAAAAGTTTCATATAAAGCAAATATTTACGACTTGACAGCTTTGAACGCCATTTTAAGATACCAAAGATCTAAATTTTAAAATTTTTTCTCGTTTCTGATATGAAACTCATATGCTAAACACGTATTAATGCATAAACTTTAATTGTGGAAAAGAATATCTTGATCTGTAAAGTTAATAAAAAATGAGAGCAATACAAAAATTATTGCGTTTTGTCATTGATAATACAGACAAGTTCAGCATCGCCTTAATATTAAAATAATATTTATCGAAAAAGGATATTTTATGATATTTAATGAAAAAACTAGAAGCAGCCAAATTTGAATATACAAGTTATTTAATCAAGAGACCATATTACAATGATTACTATATTGATATTATTTTTACTATATAATTTTTGCGTATATTATGAGCAAGGTAAACGACTCATAAATCATATTTCAAGTCAATCAGATTATTCAATTAATAGCAATGTATTGATACTTCAACTCTTCACAAGGTAAGGTATGTAAAATTTTAAATAAATCTGCTAATTGGTTTCTAAAATATATCATTGCTAACATTATTGCTTGTTTAATATTTCTAATAATTATAACTCACGGGGATAATTTAAAAATCATTCTTATTTCTAATTACATAAAAATGTTAATATAAAGAATGTTATATATTTTTGAAAAAAAATATTGCAAGTAAAATATTTTCTTCGCAATTTTTAGTTTTATTTAATAATTTATCTTATCTATTTGCGAATTAAAATTATTTTATAATGCAAAAAATTATTTTATAATATAATATTTGGAATCATATTAATAGCGACTGAGATGATTTTGTGTATTAATATATATGGAGCTTATCCGAATTATTGGCCATATCTGGATATCTGATTTAGATTGATTTTCACCTGAAAAAGTTCGAAATCGACATCCATATTCATATCTGTCAATTTAATGCTGGATCACTGCGTTGGTGAATTTTTTGATATTATTTTCAATATTTTTTTATAAAAGGTTATATTAATATATGTATATATAATGAATTGTAGAACTACGGTTTACTCTGTTGAAATTGAAAGTTCTGATATCTCCTCTGATGTATAATTTCTATTTGGTGCCGATATAGCACTTAAAAGACATTCGGCTTAAGGCTAATTTCCTGATCCGCCCCGTTTATTCACTTCGTCTGAAATTTGTTCTCCTCATTAAAGCATATGTAGACATTTAAAAGAAATATGGATTTTCTTAGAATATTAAGATGAATGTATTAAAAACTTAGAAAGATAAATAATTTTACACACACACACACACACACACACACACACACACACACACACACACACACACACACACACACACAGAGTATCCCAAAAAAATGGCCAAGCGGTCAGCAGGTAGAGTAGACTAAACTGAATCAAAAAGTCCTGTACTATTTTGCGATTTTCGCAATAGTTAACGAATTATAAATTTATGAAAATAGTCAAATTGCAAGCGCACGATGAGATAGAATCGCCCAGTGAGACACGTCGCTAGATACGCGTGAAGCACACTAGTGTAGAAGAAAGAAAGAAAGAAAGAAAGCGTAACCAATGCCGCTTGTAATCAACAACTCCACACGTGCTAAGGAATGGCGAACGCGTGTCTCACTGAGCGGTCCTATCTCACTATGCGCTTGCAATTTGACTATTTTCATACATTAATAATTCGTTAACTATTGCGAAAATCGCAAAATAGTATAGGACTTTTCGACTCAATTTAGTCCATTCCACCTGCATATGACGGCATTCTTTTGGGGACATTTTGTATATTTTATATATTTTATATATTTTTATATATTTTTATATATTTAGAATTACTGTGTCGTAATATACAAATAATTGTATAATATTTATTACTTCTATTTATATATATGTAACAAAATTACTTTTACTTTTATAAAATTATATAATAGATAATGTTATCTTATATATTAAATATTAGTTTAAAATTTTTTAATGTGAAATTATAATTACTTAAGACAATTTTTTGTCAACAGGCGTGCTTTTCCAGGATCTTTATATAAATATTTATATAAATATAAATATTTTATATAAATATAAAAATATAAAAATTATTGTGCATTGGGAATGTATACATTTTTCAAACCAAATTTGGTAATCGTCGATCTCGATCTTATTCAAACGTTGTTGACAAAAAACTTTGTTAATTTCCATGATCACGGTATGTATTGTAACAAAAAGATTGATTCATTGTCTGATCGCTTAGTCTTGTTATCTGGAAAAAAATGGCAAAATCTGCGCGTCAAATTAACGCCTACTTTCACTTCGGGAAAAATAAAATAAATGTTCCCTATCTTGAAGGAGTGTAGCGAGGAATTTGTGAAATATCTAGATAACGCTCAAATGAAAAATTGCATCGAAATGAAAAACATGTTTGCAAAGTAAATTATTTTTAAACAGATTTTTATTTAAGCATAATTTTGCATAACGATAAAAACAGAAAACTTTTAATTAAAAGATAAAAATTAGTACAGCTAATAGAAAAAGAATTAATACTGTGTTTTGAAACAAAGATCATTTTAAAAAGTCAAAATTAATTTTAAAATCAAAAAATTTAGTAAAAATTTTTAATCGTTTGATAAATTTCTAATATTATATTATTACAGTTAAGAATTATATAAAGTTAAATTAAAAATCGTTATAATGTTTTGTACACTTATAATACAGAAGAAAAAAATGATTCGTAAAATTATGTTTTTTTAATTAATAAGATTACACACACACACACACACTATTCATTTACTACTATTCATTTTGAATTATTCTTTAGTTAATATAAAATTAAAAAGAGAACTTTATTTTTATGCATGTGTAAAAAATTTCTTTAAAAATTTAATATAAAAGGTACAAAATTAGAAATTATAAAATAATATAATAAATAATATAATAAATAGAAGTTTCTCTTTTGATATTTTTGCAGGAATAATTTTTTTTTATTATTTACAAACATTTTGCTGAGAAAATATTTGATTAGTTTTAAAAATAATAACAATAAGTACAAGTATAAGTAATATAATAAATATAAATAAATATAAATAAAGCATAAGTAAATAACAAGATAATGTAACAGTTTCAAATATTATGTCAAGCATAACAAGAATAAAAGAAGTTATGAAAGTTATGAAGTTAAACATTGATCTATAATTGCACACAATACATTTTTATTAAATTACTTCTTCTATGTATTTTATGTTTGTACAATTTATACTTATATATATTTAAAAAAATACTTGCAAATACGTATTTTAAATATGTACATTAATATAAGGAGAAGGGATAATTTATTATTCAGATGTGTTATTGCAAACATCAAAAACTGTCGATTCAACATATTTTAACAAAATCATTAATATATTATATCTAGACGCTATCAATATGTTATTCCTTTGATTCGATTATTCGTCATTCCTTTTATTTGTCGATTAGATAACAGTATTACAATATGTTACAAATATTTTAATCCGATATTACAAGATATACACTAATCGAAATTTTAAGTATATCCTAGTCATCTGTTAATAAAATATCTGTTAATAAGTCGTATTATCATAATTTTTATATGTTGGAATATAAAATAAATTCGTTATCTCAAATTATTGTAATCTTGATTTAAACAATTTTATAAACAATTTTATAAATACAATTATTTTGAATATTTTTTGTACTTTGTCATTTATTATATCAAATGTATTCATGATATTCAAAATATTTAATGAATAATGATTTCCGAATTATACTATTGAAAAAAATAAGAAACTTTATATTAATATATTTTTAATATTGCAAATAAATTAGAATTAAAATTAACATCATCTTCAATTTTAAAAAAATTTTAAGAATGCTTTGTAAAAATAGAATATATAAATATTACACAGACTATCTTTAGATATTTAAATGCTTTTGTCTTCACTTTATAATAAGCTATTTTTTAAATCTTTTTCTTGATGTTTTATCTTTATGTTCTTGATTCGATCTTTCTTCATCAATTTACCAGATTTTTTGACATCTCTAATATGTCGCAAATTCATTAAAAATTGATTAAAAATTGGAAAGTAATTTATAACGATTCTTTATGCATTTTAACAATAGGTGCTCAACGGATATAATTATGTTTGCAGTATTTGGAATTAAATCTAATTGTATAAACGAACCAAATAGTGACTTCCGTTTATGGGGAAAAAAATTCTTTGAGGAAAATTCATTTTGGATTGCTTTATGTATATTTGCGCCGCAAATTTTGAATTTCTTTTCCATCCTTTTTACAAACAGACAATTTAGCAATTTTTTTTTTTTAAATGTTTCGGGAGAATGTAGAGTACAGGCACGCTCATAAAATTGTAAGATACGACTTTATGAATCTACTCATACAACTCATGGAAGAGGGATACGTTGAACCAGATGATGGCAAAAAAATTAATATACAATGTAAATATACATTATATTTATTATAAATAAATTATAACATAAAACTGTAACAGTAATTGTAACTGTTTTCTCTGTGATAAGTCTCAGAGAAACTGTAACATATAAAAATAAACATAATATATGTTTAGTAAAAGCGTTGGAATGTTCTTCGTAGCCCAAAAACTCCCTCACCGTTAAGGCAGTGGCTCGACACGTCGTAATGAAGGATGTGTTGGATTTCTGGGCGGACATGCACGACCTTTTTCTCAAACGATCGAGTACCTGGACGTAAAATGTTGCGTTTACTGTTTGTTCGGTCGGTACAAACTCCTTGTGGACGACTTCTCTACAGTCAAAAAAGACAATGCTTTTCACTTTTGACTTGCTCATTCGCGCCTTTTTTTGTCACAGTGAAGCCGGAATGTGCCACTCGGAACTCTGCCTTTTTGTTTCCGGGTCGTACTCGAATATCCGAGTTTCATCGCTGCATTTTGGCGCGTAACGCGTCACTGAAACAGCATCTTATCTAACTAGCGATCTACACTCTGCGAAAGCTCACAGGCAACTGACTCGAGTCTGGCTGTATACCTGACATTCCCCACAATCCGCCCAAGCCGAAATTTGTCTCCCAACGCTCTTGGCGATCAAGAAAAAATCATTTTCATTACTTTTGGAACAGATCCTATATTTCGTTTTACATGAATACTTAAACACTAATGCTAATACTGGTATAATAATGAAATTTTAACATAAATCACTAGTCAGAATTAAATTGCTGAAGTTAAACACTTATATCAATATTTAAATATATACTATAGTATTTCGATTCGATAAGTCGTGTACGTATATTATTACAGGGTTTATAATTGAATCATTAGGAATTACTAAAAATACTGAAATTAATACTCAAAATAATTAATCACTGGCTAAATAATAAATTTCTATAAGGGCAGTAGCGCCTCTTGTGACAGAAATTGCAATCGTACATGCATGACGACTATAATAATGATAACGTTTTTTAAAATAAAAATTTCCAAATCGAACTTTGCGTGGCAATATCTCCACTCGTAGGACACGCAGCAGAAAAATAAAAATACTTTTATTATGCAAATCGAACTCAAGCTACCGATCGAGCCTATTTAGAACTTGATCGGTTTAGCCGTTATTGAGATCTGATAATTTCGAATGCTCGCATCTCGCCGACTCGCGTAAAGTCACACGGTAGCGTCCTCGGTTGACTTGACAACCGAGACACTACCGTGTCTCCTGATGTCACGCTGATGTCATTCTCAATTAGTCTTTCCATGGCACGACAGCTTATGGTTAGTCCCAATCATGGCTTCGAAGGAATAACAAGATTTCTGAGACTCCATTTAACTTCTCCTGGTGAAAATGAAAATTCGTAGTATAAATATAAAGGGAAAATAACAAAAGTCTTCTAAACGAGCCTTCTAGAATGGAAAACGTAAATTGGAAATCGGAACCGTAAAAAAAGCATTTTATTTCCTAGGAGATTCGTTATTTTCTAGCAGGACGATTCTGTCACTTTCCTTTTACGCTACCATCGCTTACACAACGGATCTTTTTTTTTTCCACCAGGATTCTTATGTCATAATTATCGATTCCTCGTATAATATATCATTCCACTTTTTAGAATATCCCTCATCGTCATTCACGCCGCTCCAGTTGGTTATTCAGCAGTTTATGCATCGAGAATGTTTGCTATAACATTTAATCAATTTCGACCATAGCTTCCTAACAACGATTTTCTGGCGTCTTAATTTATATGCACCCAGCTATAAATTACAGATATAAATGAACATGTTATGTTAAATCTCATTGTCGACGTCTGTCAATACATACGATGCAGTTTCTTCAACCAACGTTTACTGTTTAAAATAAAAGTATCTTATGCCGCGCCGGCGATAAATCATTTTCGAAAAAAAAGGAAAAAAATAGTAAATCTCAGATAAGATAGACCTCAAGACGAATGGCGAGACGATATCGAAAGACATTTTCGCTGGGGGAGGGTTGATCGTGGCTTCTCTTTTTCCCGCGCGTGTCATGTTAAAGAACGTATGATCTGACGATAATGTGACGGATTCGAGCTTCCGCCGGGTTTCACTTTTCGCGGGGTTGTGGGGGGAGGGGAACCGACTATCGATCGGCGGTTTCATCCCTGCGAAAAAAAACGCAGAAACGCACGAACTAAATCGACGTATTTAGATGACGGTCACAACGCGAGACGGACTCGTCCTCGTCTTCTGTACATCTTCTTTGCAACACGCTTTAGATTGAAGAGATGAGTTATAGCTTGATTCTAAGCCGGTCAACCGGAAAGGCTGTAACCCAAGTTATGACGCGCGGGTCAATAATAGCCCTGGGCTATTTTTAATAACCTGACCATGCACAGAGAGAAAGAGAGAGAGAGATGCGCGCGCGTGCGCGTACGTAAACACACACACACACACACACACACACACACACACACACACACACACACACACACACACACACACACACACACACACACACACACACACCTTCATATGTGGAAAGCATGTGCATCCTGTGTCCCGGAATGTCCGCGGGACATCCCGCAGGACTGCGGAAGTATCGGGCGTAAAAGTTCACCCAGTTAAGGATAGATTGCCAGCGCGTTCTACGCCTCGAAGCGATCACTATCCAGTAAACTATCCGTCAAGCAAATATATTATAATAATTACTAATTAATATGCATTAACGTCAGCGGTCAGACTCGTTATATCCTGCTGCTAAATGTGTTCCAAATTTTGATACGTCATCAAGAGAATTTAATTTCTGCTTATATTTAGGAAAATATCGTAGTATCTGATACATTTTATTAATATAATTTTCATTTACGCCTTACGCCCTTCACTTTTAATTTTCTTGCTATTTGTTTTAACTCATTATTTTAATAAAGGCACAATTCCACGAAGGCATTTTTCCACGAATCTGACTCCTGCAAAATTACAAAGCTAACACTTGGTTGATTAATCTCAAGAAATATCCCGTATATTTTAACGGTACGAAAATATTTTAGAATTCTTCGTGGAATTTTCATGAAAATGACGGCTGTTGTGCGACAGCCATATGCGACCCTGTGGGATGAAGGAATTTTCGGGATGGATTTATGGCGTCGCCAAATGATCCAGTCATCCTCCTACGTCCGACGAGTTCTAATTCGCGCTCCACGAATTCCCGCGGATTACGGCAAAATGATCGATCGATCGAGCTAGCCAATTGTACCAATATTTCGCTTGAGAGATATTCGCATACGATGTAATATGCGTCTCGGACATCTGCATTCTCTGTCGATCCGTTGTTGTTCACGCGCAATGATAATGCACGTAATCAGATTACGGGTTTGCGTATTAATATCTTAATCTAGTTTTCGACAAATCTGTAAATTTCCATGACGTCAGCTAGTACGCAGTTCCGAACGATCAAAAATTTTCGCGTGTAATTCCGTTCATAAACTGTGTTAAAGTAACTCATAATATGTAGAGGAAATGAGAAAAATGGAATTTACATTAAATATTAAATTATAACAAAGCAGTGAACGAGAAATTAACAAGCTTACATATTTTTCTGACTTTGTGTGTGACTTCTTTTCTATTTCAAAGAAGTTCCAAGACGTTTAAGGACAATATTGATGATATCGATTAGCCTTGAAGAGTATAACAAGAACTGTTATAAACTCTGTCTCTTAAGCTTTTTAAATATTATTAATTTTTATTAAAATATTGAGAAATAATCTCGCTTTTAATAAAATATTTTATATATGTTTTATAAATATTTTATATATAGGTGTTATGTAAAGTGTTATATCTCTGTTTTTATTATAATTTTATACAAAAAAGATTTATACAAACACACTTTTGTATTTATATTTTTTAAGTTAAATAGATATTATATACAATAAAACAATATTATATAATAACCTGGCTTCGAAATAACTTGACTCATATTTTGTTTATTGAAATCAACTATTAGAATCTTTTATTAATCACAAAAAAATCAAAGTTTTCTTAATCGCAATTTTTTTATTGTTTGTAAAGCAAAATTATACTTTGAGTATTTTAACAAAATTAAAAAAACATTTAAACATTATAAAAACATTTAAACTGAAATGGATATTTAATTATCTTGACAGACAAATAATTTTATTTGAAAATATCTCGAAAAAATATTTTTCCTGTATTTTTTGCAAAGCTATTATTATTATATGAAATCATAAATGCCTTCGTATATGAATTTAAATGCAAATCAAGAAGTATATATTTTCAATATCCGCGTATCTATTAATTATCGTTATTTAAGCAACACTATTATCACTGTTATATTGTTATTGTTATACGTCAAGAATTGATATATTAAACATCGAAATATCAATTGCTTTGAGATTGAATGAATTTGCAACTTCATGTGTTGTAGCATTTGCTCTTTCACGTGCATAGATGTTACACCTTTTTTTTTTTCAAATTATTTAAATGCAATTAAGGCAATCGCAACTGACTCTTGAAAATATACAGACTGTCTCGCAATTGCTGCTGCTATTTCCAGTTGTGGAGTCCATGATCAATTCGAGGATGATTTCCCCTGAGTGAACGCTTTACTGGACGCAATTTTTCTTTCATTTTTTAACATTTAATCTCGACTGTATATCTCTGTCTTTAAATTAATATTTTCTTAGATATCAAAGTTCATCTAAAATTAAACGAAAAAAATCGTCCTTTTTTTCTAAAAAATATCTGGTTTCTTAAAAAATGCCGATAGCCTTAGTTTACTTCTTTTCTAATAGTATCGCTATTCAAATCAAGATAAAGACATCGTTTTTACGAGCGTGTTAACGTTACATTATTAACACTTGGCCAACCGCCCGAGTTACGCTTGATTAAGCTCTAACCACCACACATTTTTTGTGAGGGTTGTGTGTATTAATATGTTTTAACATTAGAAGTAGTCAAGTGGTCATTTTTGACTGTTTCTGTCTTTTTTAATTAATACTTTTTTCTGGTTAAAAAAAAGATAGAATTTTAAAATCTTCCGTCTTTAATATTATATCAAAATAAAGATAATTGAAAAGTCATAGACAATTTCAAAATTGTGGTTTTAATAAAACAAAAGATATTAATTTAAAAAATTGTCAGAAATAACTACTCGGTATCTCTAGTGCGAGTTCCATAAATTTACACCGGCGTATTTATTTATCGTATTTCTTGACGTAATACAAAAACACAGATTTACCCGTGTGATTGAAAAAAACGTTAACGAAATCAATGTGCTCAATAAAGAAGAAACGCGCTTTTGATGATTCATTTCAACATTTTCATTGAGCAAAACGTCATTAGACGTGATGGCGCCACCGATCAACTTCGCGCAACATCTTTCAACAGCGGCAAAATAAAATATTTAGTCGTCCCGTATGCGAATTAATTTCTATATTTTCATTCTAGCACATCACTGAACATTCCAATTTAAAAAAATTTTAATAAAATTCAAATACTGCGTCCAATTGCTTTTCAATGACCGATAAACTATTGTGAAATTTATATATAAATTTTCAAGTTTCGATGGATTCTCGAGTTCCATGTCGTAAACCTCCATGACGATCCGTCACTGAGACACCGATCCGTCAGCTGCATTTGAAGTAGTTGACGAAGTGACTCGCGTCCTGATCGTTGTTTCGTGATAAATCGCGCCTCGCGCTATCTCTCCCGCGATGCCGAATTTCACGAAGTGGTACTTCGTGTTAATCATTATCACCTGCGTGACTATCGGTAAGTGATAAAATCCCGGAAATCGCGCGGCACTCTCCTTTTCTCTTGGCCACCCATTTATTTTCGTCCGACGATATTTTTTGCCGTAGGCCACGCCCTGGAGTGTTATGTTTGCACGGATCAGGAGGGCAATCGAGATAAATGTCTGAATACTATTAAGACCTGCGAACAAGGGCAGGATGTTTGCCTTACGGAGATTAGATGGGGCAGTAAGTGTGCTCACCACACGTTGTTGGTGTTTTTGAGGTTATATGCGAAGTCGCGTGCTTCTGCAAACGCATTCAGACGAGTTTATCTATATTCCAATTCAAGTCAACGACTCGTTTAATCGCACTTTATGGAGTTGATAAGAAGCTGTACTGAATTAAATAATTGGATTTTATTGATTTTATCGGTATCTTTTGGACGACAACGTGAAGGAATCCAAGCATCTTGTTTTCAGTAGTGAAAATATGACTTCAATTAAAAAGAGATAACCCAATTAAGGGTCGGCAGGAGTGACGCTAACTCCGACTGACCTAAAATAATTATCTACTCCTTATTTACAGTGCAGATATGTATTTGTACTCAATTATATTTTGTCTTATAGAAACGATGTTTCGTCATGAAACTTTGTTAAGATAATTTCTTTTATAATTACGAAGCTACCTACAGAGCCAATTTTGCAATTTAGCTCTTAAATAATTAAAATAAATATAACTATCTACTCCTTATTTACAGTGCAGATATATATTTGAGTACCCATATATTATCTCGTAGAAGCAATATTCTGCCATGAATCTTTTTCTATTTTTTATAAAATTATGACTCTTGCTACAGAGCCGGATTTTGCAATTTGGCTCTTAAAAAAAAATTTACAATATATGAGAATATTTGCACTTTATTGTCCTATGGTGCAAATCTATTTATGCATAAATGAATTATTTATTTTCACACATTTTCTTCTTTTCTTTCACAAAAATCGTTCTGTAGCTTTTGTCAGTCAAATATTCTGATTAAATATCATAATTATATATATACTTTTCTCGCAGCATTTTGACTGTAATATGGGTGAAAAGAAATTTATCTCCGATAGAGGTCTCCACAGTCTCTCCTGCCAACTCTTAAAGAATTATATTTATTTAATTAGGTGTACCCTAGTGATAAGTTAACGCACGTGATATTGGATTTCAACATACAATGGTGTTGCTGTAACGATAACAAGCAACATATTATAGGTACACCGTATTGGTCTCAGGGTGCCAAGAAGCAATTTTATGTCTCTAAAAAGTGTGCTGCTAAAAGAGAATGTGAGAGGATGCAGCGAAATAATATGCCCGATTGTACTCACATCTGGTATCAAGACTGGCAATGTTCTTCTTGCTGTCAGGGTGATAGGTGTAACTACTATGTTATTGTGAGTATAATTTTTATTATTAGTAATTTAAAAAGAATGCAGATATAGGAGTATTTTATTTTTTCTTTCAGTCTGGTGGAAACGAAAGGAAAATACATAATGGGATATTTGTCATAACAATTTTGATTTCTTTATTGGGTACATCAAGATTTCAATGACAGTGGTTCTGCAGAAATAATTAGCTGACGTTTTAGTCAGCTGATGAATTAATTGTTCAATTTTATCACTGCAGACTGAATATGTAATGCTCTTTTTTTAACAATTAACGCAAGATAGTTTTACAATTATAGACACAAGATAGTTTTGCAGTTTTCCAATATATATGTGAATGTATTATGTCAATTTTTTGTATCGTACATTTTTATTTCTCAGAGTATTATAAGTGTTTACACTAGTGATTTTAACTATAACATAGATATACAAGAATATGTAAAAACATTTAAGCGAATGTTTGTATTATTGTTAATCATTCTAGAAATATTTATTGCAAGTTTAAATTAATATGATTATATATAAAATCATATTATAGGGCATTTAGAGTTTCTTTTACCATCTTTGATTAATTCAATTGACTGATTATTTCATTAGAACTAATTAATCGTTTTTGTCAAATTTAACGATAAACGTAATTGGTCAAAAAACAAATATCTATAACTCAAAATCTCATAGAGCATATCAATCAATAATCAATAGATTTTTACGTAATTAATGTTCCTATAACTTTAAATTTTAACAGTGAAGATGACCAAATTGTATGGTCGAAACGTTTGTTTCATATTATTTAATGTTGTGTAATTTGATTTAATATAGTTATTTTAACAGTAACAACGTTTGCTTTTTGGTCTTTATGTCTTATTGTTTTAGATATTTATTTTTAACATTGAGGCCTGTTTATCATCTTATTTTTGTAATTGGTCAATTCCAATGGAATAATCGGCTAATTAAGATAGTTAAAGATTGTGAACGAAGGCTCTTTGACGATATCCGTCCATTTGAAATGATATTTTACTTATAAAATATAATACATATCCATATATATATATATATATATATATATATATACGATTTATACATTTTTTAAATATTCTTGTTATATATACGTATTGTGTATAGTCCGTCCATTTTACAATAAAATTATATTTATAGCTAATTAATTGAATCATAATTTATGAAAATTAATATTTGCAAAAATAGAAACTGAATACTATTATAATATTGATATAATAAATTCTCTCTCTCTCTCTCTCTCTCTCTCTCTCTCTCTCTCTCTGTCTCTCTATATATCTATCTATCTATCTATCTATCTATCTCTCCTTATCACTTGACACGCGTAATCATTTCAAACTCGCATACCGGACTCAGGTTGAATGCGTATCGATGTATCTTCTTTATAATTGATCATATTATCACGAGTTTGTAGAGGATAACCGATATCTTGCTGAAAGATAAGCAGAATAAAGAGAATAGTTACATTCGTGAAAACAATTTCATGATTGTGTGCAGTATCATTCAAGTGTGATTGCATTGTAAAGGTAGCGAGATCGCACGTATTATTGAAGAAGTTGCTCTGACCAGGTAAGTGTACGCCATATTTATTCTAAGTATTACGTTCTTATTATGTACTAAGAATCGTGATTTTACTAATATTTAAAAATAGTAATTGTAATACAGATGCCGATATATAAAATATTGTCTATTCAAAATAAAATTGAATATTGACTTTGCATTTATAATTTATCCGAGGAAGCAATAATTCTTTATTCTTAAGTAGAATCTCTCACGTGTTTGTCAATTACTAGCAAATTAATACATTTACTTATGCGTAATTTATATATATAATAAAACTTAATAATTTATTAACTAATAAACTATAATAATTTATTTGCTAAATTATTTAAATTTTATATATAGCTACAAAAATTAAATTAGGAAAAGATAAATGATTTTTATATTATTTATATATTATATTATTTATACTTATTTATATAAAATTATTTAAAAATTTTAAATTATTTAATTTATATAAAATTATTTTTGTTATTTTTGTGTTAAATTTTTATTTAAAAATTAATTCAATTTTTAATCTAAATTGAATCAAGATTTATTATTAATTAAAAAATTATTCTATATCTTATATAAGATAAAAATTTATATATATATAATAATTTATGATTTTATACGAGATTTTTTTTTAAAGATTTTGAATTAATATTTTACATTATTAATTTATATACTATATTATTCTTTTTTTAACGAAATATCTTTAATTTCCGAATCTTCTATATTATATAAATAATGTAATATTTAAAAAATAATATAAATCTCCAATTATATTAATATCTGATTTATTACATTAATAAAATTGAAGAAATTTGAAATATTAATATGTGTGTATGTAATAATGCGTATGTGATTGTTGAAGTCGAAATAAAAAATAATAATAAAATGCTAATAAAATAAGTTATCAAAATTTATTTTGCATACATACATACATATACATATTTTATATTTTTATACCTATTTTTATATTAATGTTTATTCGTAATAATCTTAAATTATGTAATTAATATTTTTGACGTGAATATATCATATCGTGATATATACATATATATTATGGATGATAGATATGATTATCAGATAATAGTTATATAGTTACACAATTACTTTAATTAAGTTTTATTAAATATTTATATTAAATAGAATCCTTAATTGTTCATATTAATTAATTATGATAATAACACACAATTCTTTTAATTTAACACATTCGACAGCAAGTTCATTCAACGAATCTTACAGTATGATAAAATATAATGGCCAAAAATTGATTCATGCAAATAGATTCGATCAGAATTAGGAAATGTTTAACTCGCTTCTTGGAAACATTTAAATCAACTAAAATAAAAGATAGCGACATTCACATTGAAATATCGATGGTCAATCGTAATAAATATAAGCAGAAGTTTACTTGTAGAAATGTCCTTCTACTAACGGCGAGACAATTCGGCCAATTAAAGTGAAGAAGCGTCGAAGAAGAAGCGGCACGTCGTCACGTGATTTATATAAAGGCATTTTAATTAAACTCCTTAGTCGTGCGTCGTGCTGTTCGACAGACAGTTCGTAGAACTTATTCTTAACGTTCTTACATTTTATTAAAGTCACATTTTATACCACATTACAAAGTCACATTTTAATAAGAAAAAATGGATTCTGTTTTAACAAAACTTATTGTGGTAAGTCATTCGTTATTTTGCAAATTATGCCGACCGCATATATATCGCTTTTCTCGCATTGACAGAAGTATCGATACTAAGAAGACATATCTGGAACAATCCAAATAAATTACAAGAACAGTAATAATTCTTACTCGTGGAATTAATTATGTTTTATTATTAAGAAGATAAGATGGATAGATACAACTGTCCGTAATGGATAACAAATGAATATGAATAATCGGAATAATTTCAACTTTGTCCCTTCCCTCAAAATTTTTCGCCAATGAACGAATTAAAAAATTCTCCCCAGTGGCTAACTCATAAATATTTCCCGTGTCTGCTTAAATCATTAAATCACACGTGTACATTATTTTCTAGCTGTACAAGATGAAGTGAAAATTACGTGATCTATTAAAGGCGTTTAGTCGCAGGAAAGTCATGCTTAAATTATTAATCGTGTACATTATTTTTTAGCTGTACAAGATGAAGTGGAAATTACGTGGCCTACTAAAGGCGTTTAGTCGCCGAAAAGTCGTGGACACCACTCAAGACTCTACATTGGCGAGGGTTTTGACGACTGTTGATCTCACAGCCCTAGGAATCGGCTCTACTCTGGGGGTAGGTGTGTACGTCCTGGCAGGATCCGTCGCGAAAAACTTAGCCGGTCCTGCCGTGACCATTTCATTTGCCATCGCCGCCGTAGCATCGATGTTTGCAGGTATTTATATTCGATAAAAGGATTCAAAATTACCGACTTACCTATATAAAATGAATCCGATTAAACTTAGGATATTTTTTTATCCTTCCTGAGAGAGGTAGCTTGATAAAGAGAAGAGAGTATATTTCAGAGAAACTATACGGGATTAAGTGTTGAATAAATAATGAGCATGTGGTCCATCTCTTCTCATTCATGCTGTTGCTCAAGCTGATCTCAATCTCGATGGCGTGAATAAACGCCAAATGAATTCTGCAAACTTCGCAGAATATGATGCAAAAGACATTTGATATTGATTCGAGGCACGACGACCGGGATGAATTGATATCATTCCAGAAATTCATTATCGCACCTAGTTTAAGGGTAAAAAGAAAACAGATCGACATTGGATCTTTGACGAATTAATTGATAATCTTAAGATAATATTTATGATTAATCGTCCATTTGATAAATAATAATTTACAAACGCCGTATATGAACATATTTGTTTATTTCGCAAATGGTATTGATATTTTTTCATAATTTTCGTTAAGATAAATTCAGATAAAATTATCGATTTGCATTATATTAATTAGAAGAAAACTGCAATGAGACTGATGATCTTATGCACGAGAAAAATTTTTAAAACAAATGCCAATTGTTAAATTAATCATAATTTGATTGTCTATTTTATCTGAGAGATACTCTAAATTTTTTGCCGAAAAGTCGTTACCTATAGATTATAGTCAAATATGTCATATAAAAAATAAAATTAAATGTGACTAAATTATGAAAAAAAAAAAGAAAAAATATTTACTTTATTTACTTTTGGTTTTAAAACAATTGATATATTGCTTTTGGTTTTCTTCCAATCTCATTACGCATTGACGCACAAAAACGTGATAAAAAATGCTAAATTTAAATTAAAAATGATAAATTTATGAGCATACATTTTATTAAAAGCATACATTTTATTGACACAAATGTTGTGCGAGGGCGCACATTTTTCAATATTACTTCTAAGCCTTGCTTCGCTATCTTCTCAGGTCTCTGCTACGCCGAGTTCGGCGCACGAGTACCGCGTGCTGGATCAGCGTATGTTTATAGCTACGTGACGATGGGTGAGTTTGTGGCGTTTCTTATGGGCTGGACGCTGATCCTGGAATATATAATCGGCTCGGCCAGCGTAGTCCGCGCTCTCAGCACATATGTCGATGTGCTCTTCAATGACAGCATGAAAAACTCTTTTGAATCAGCGATGCCTATCAATGTTAATATTCTATCATCGTATCCGGACTTTTTTGCACTCGGCGTCACTCTAATATTCTCAGGTGATAAGACAAATCAATTCAGTTAAAAAAATATCACGTACTGTTTCATTGGTAAAATAGAACTGAGAAAAACCTGTACCTCTCTTCGTAACTTTGTTATTAACTTGTTAATTTATTATACAAGTGTACAATGATAGTAATAATAACGGCTGAATCAACATGTAATTCTCTTCGCAGTTGCACTTGCTTTCGGAGCCAAGGAGTCCTCGACGGTGAATAATATATTCACTCTGGTGAACCTGTCTGTTGTACTTTTCGTCATAATTGCTGGTTCTTTAAAATGTAAATATTCTTTATTTTTCTTCCGTACATAGTTATTTATCCGTATATATTTTTCCGTATATTTTCTTAAAGTAAACTTAATAAACTAATTTGCTAATATTTATATCATACAGATTGTTAAAATTAAAATATTGTAAATCTTACAATATTTTTTAATAAGATAGTAATTTTTCTACTATAAATTACTATTAAATATTATAATTAATTTATCATAATAACATGATTAATACACAGATGTAGCTTTATTTATTTTGTATTTGCAAACTCCTAAATCAAGATATGGCATAAGATTGCAATAACTTATAGCTGACATTAACAACTGGAAAACGAAACCCGGCTGCACGGCCGACAGCTGCGAAAACGGAGACGGCGGATTCGTGCCTTACGGTGTTCAGGGCATCATATCAGGCGCGGCGATGTGTTTCTATGGGTTCATTGGTTTCGATTGCGTGGCCACCACGGGAGAAGAAGCCAAGACTCCGCAGCGGTCCATCCCCATAGCGATCGTCGCGTCGCTAACGATCGTCTTCTTAGCGTACTTCGGTGTTTCCGTAGTGCTCACCACCGTACTACCCTATTACGAACAAAATCCTAATTCACCGTTCCCGCATATGTTTAATGTGATAGGATGGGATTGGGCGAAATATTTTGTGACGGCCGGAGCAATTAGCGGACTATGCGCCAGGTAATGCTGTTCTAAGATTGATTTTTTTTTCTGATAAAATAAATATATCTCACAAAACAAAGATACATATTGATTCTATTGAATCCATGGATCTTATCTTAAAAAATTGTTCTGATTTTAAACACGATATATATATATATATAAATGATTAACTTCGTTTTTTATTAGTTGGCAGATGTAACGGTTTTAATAATAATAAAATTAAATTTGCAAAAGTATATCTGTATTTTTATATTTAGATTAGTCTACATTTATAAAAGATTTCTTAATAAATTTACCTGATGAATATTATTCTTTTTTTTTGTTGACCAATTAGTTCAGTCTTTTAGGTTCGATGTTTCCGCTGCCGCGAATAATCTACGCCATGGCTTCGGATGGATTGGTCTTCAAATGGATGGGCAACATAAGCTCACGATTTCAGACTCCGATCATGGGCACTCTTTCTGCTGGGTTGCTTACAGGTACGTTAATTTTAATATTAATTAATTGATTAATTGCTTAATGATCATTTAATTATATATTATAGGCATTTTAGCCACGCTACTTGAACTTAAACCACTGGTCAACATGATGAGTATTTGCGCATTGCTTACATACTCGATTGTTGCGTCTTGTGTACTTATTTTGCGGTAAGAGGATTTAAATTATAATAATTTAATTAATTTAATTAATTTTGTTTATAGTTTAATTGATCTATTTTAAATTAAAGTATCTTATCAGACTAAAGTTAAAACGAATATGACAATTTAATAATTTAATAATAATTTTACATTTTATTGCCCTTTTTCATTGAAAATAAATATGTTTTTTGTAGATATGAGGAAAGCGAAGCGTACGAGAAGAAAGGCGACCATAATCCACGGACTTTTACATTTATCGTAAAACAACTGGTAGGGGCGAACAAATTAAAACATTCTACAAAACTTACGGGGCAAATAGTTACCGCCCTCGTATGTTGCTACAGTAAGATTTCTTGTTACATTCGCCAATATTGTCTCATTTCGAAATATCTAATGTGTTATACAATTTTTTTGCAGTCATTTTTTGTATCTGTATGGCTATTTTACTATCACTCTATATGAAAGAACTTTTTGAGGGGAAAGTAACTATCTTAGTGCCAGTTGTGATTTTATTTGTTGTACTTCTGATTACTCTCTGTTTTATTTATTTCCAACCAACTTCCGGCACGAAACTTGCATTCTCGGTATGATATATGTTTTTATTGTTTATAATATTTCTGTAGATCTTGATACTGTCTCATCAACTCATAATTCAGCAACGCTTATTATTAATTTTAAATGTTCTTTATAAGCGAATGCTAATTTATAATTAATTTTATCGTGTGTGTGTGGGGGGGGGCGCGTGCGTGTGTGTGTATGTGTATGTATACATGTATACATACGTATACTACGTGTACATTTATCGTATTTTATATCATAGAGAAAATAAGTGGAAAACAATAAGATTGTATATTCATGGATAGTGTGTTTGGAAACAATAACAATGTTTATTAAGTTAATTTAAATGTTTAGGTGCCACTAGTACCATTTTTGCCAGGAATCAGTATTCTCATTAACATTTATCTCATGATGACATTGGATAAACAAACATGGATACAATTTTCCGTGTGGATAGTTATTGGTAAATATATTACAAGAAAACAAATAAATGTTTGTATATTTTCAAGTGCATTGGTATTTATATATCTCGGATCGTGTTTTATGTGATTTTACAGGTTTGGGCATATATTTCCTGTATGGTATGTGGCACAGTAATATTGGAAAAAGGAAATCACCGGAATCAAGCGACGATGATAAGAATAGAGTCGATTTTTCTCATGTCACATAATAAACTATGAGATTGTCATAAAAGTATTTTGACATATTTTAATTTATTAATTCAACTCGCCAGGTAGATAAACTTTTTGAATAGTGATCTATAATGACACATTGATAATGCTTGAAAAATATTCACTATAATGCAATTTTAAAATAAAATTTAAAATTGCATATTTGTTAAAGTAGTTTTAAGAATATCATTAGAATATCATTAAGAATATCATTAATTCTAAGAATATTATGTCAATATACAAAATGAAAAAAACTATCTTGATTCTTTATTCTAAATATATTAAATTGTCTTTATACAATATATTTGTCACTCTGTTTATTTATTTTAAATTCTGATCTTCATCGCAGAAAGCTAACACTTTTCAAGTATTATACATGTAAAATAATAAAAATATATTAACATGCAATACTTTAAGTGAAATCCATAACAGAAAAAAAATGATATATCTCTTTAAAAAATTCTATTTCTAAATATCAACTTCTAGTATTAAAAAAAAGTAATTAATTAACAAAATATGCGTCACACTATATAAAAACTATTAAATATATGACATATAAATGTTTAATTTAGATATTACAGAAATATAAATGATAACATAATAATTTTTAAAATAGAAATATTTTATATTTTTTGTATTGTTTAGAATTATTTTTCAGAAATGATTGTTTTATAAGTCTATCTTTTATAAGTAGAATCCAATTCAGAAAAAGATTTTGAACAATAACAAATTAGAAATTAAACAATGATTTAAGATTATTTCACAAAATTTGCTCTTCTTATTGCTCAATATGTATTTTGCAATACAAATTTCCATTCTCCTACAAGGCTATACGCTTCTCTATTATATTAAGACAAATAAATCCGAAAGAAAAGAATTTGACATTAAAACTCTGAAGCTTAAAAAACTCATTAGAAGCTTAAAAAATGTATGGAAAGAAAGCTTGATATTAATTTTAAATGAAAACATGTTTCGTCTGAATAAAACAATAGAACCCATTTTTATATCTGAATTTAACTATAGATTACAACTTATGTAGTGTTTACTTATGTAGTTACTTATATATTACTTATATATAATAATAAATGACTGACATCTACCAAATTTAATTCCTCTCCAATAATAAATAAAATCGATCAAATCTTGATATTTCTTTTAGAGAAAAAAATTCTATAGATTAATGTAAAAAATATTGAATTTTTAAACGAATATCAAAAAAATTCAGAATAATCTTGAATTGCTAAAATTCAAACACGTAGAAAGTTAAGAAAATCAAAAACATTTTATTTTTTGCTCAATAAATGATTTTGATGAAATATTTATTTGAGATTTTTAATTAATGTAAATTTAAAGACATCGAGGTCACATCTGAATTATATTAAGAGATGATTATTTTCATTGAATAGCATATGTAATTATCATCTCAAGTAATTATGCACGTACGAATACTAATTATTTTCCTATTATTAATTCTCACAGCTCAGATGACATTTTCTCTTTATTGCTCAACTGATCATGATTTTTATATTGTCACATGTATGTATGTATATGCATTGAACAAAATGTAATTGTAAAACAGAATTATATTGTGATTACAAAATTTTTATTTTTTTATTTATAAATATTCTTGAAAATAGTACCATCGAAAAGAATAATAAATGTCAAAATTTTACATATTTTTTTATGAATAGATAAACATTTGTAAATCGATGTATGGTGTCATGTGTGCAAAAACGTTATGAAAAAAATGTCTGATTGAATTTAAAATTGCAATCTGAAAAAAATCAAAAAACATTGCAGCATCACGAAACTGTCACAAAAAGTTATTGCGACTTTTGGAATGCAAATTTCATTTCAAATACGAGAATTGCTTTTTGTAAGTAAAATTTTATGTAAATTGTTATTACGTATTACATACGGTTTGAAGACAGAATCGAACGTATGAGATTCTCGCAAACGACGCGATTGGAGAACGTTATATCGCACAGCCATATATTGATAAGGATTGATCGCATGTCATATGCAACGCGGGGTTTTATCTATTTTTTTAGTGATTTGATTACGAACGATCGTATCATCTTATCGGGACAAATTGGAACATTCACGTAACCAAACTGTAGCAAAAATCGGGGAATATTTAACTTACTAATAAGTAACAAAGCGAATTATTTAAGAAAGCATGAGAATATGTTTTTTTGCGACTACAGCAGGAACGTAACTACCACCAGCGATAAATAAAATTTATTTGTATTTAGCTATCAATTGATTAGCATAATCGACATAGGCCTGCTTCGCCGCTTCTTGCGAGGTGCCCTTCTTCTTATTCCAGGCTTCCCATTTTGCTTTTCCTTTCAAATCCAGCATGCCAGGTTTGGCTAAAATATTACATAATATATATTACTTACATTAACATTATTTATTTTTTAGAATATTATATCAGTAAAGTTGATTAAATAAATGAATAACTATTTCATTATTTGTAATTTAATATCATAATAAACAAAATTTAAAAGGAAAATACAATATGTATATAATATTATATTATTTATGTATAGTTACTTGCAAAATTAAATATTACTATATGTCAAATTTTCATAATATTTAATAGACATTTACATGTGTTATTATCTCCAACTGTAGCTTGTTTGAACAAGGCGTAAAGCTCCAAAAGTTCCTCATCACTAGGACGTTTTGTAAGCGCTTTTACAGCTTCGGCAGCTGCCTCAAATTGCTGTGAGAATAATACAATTTAAAATTTTACAAACAATTAATTAATTATATAGAAAATTACTATGATATAAAAGAATTAATATTAAGAAAATAATTTTTAAGCAAAAGTATCGTTGTCATGATATATCTCAGTAACGTGTTATGCTTATCAGCTTATAAATATGGATGATATTCAGAAAAGATGACACAAAAATGACCTTTGATTCGAATGACTCTGCAATAAATAATAATAATTTAAAGGAAAATATTTCCATTGTTGGCTAAATTCAAAACCACAAGTCAGAATCGTGCGCATGAAATTATTAATAACAATAATCATATAACTAATTTGAACTTTTTAGTCTTGATATAATTTTTAAAGTCGCGTTAGCAAGTAATCTCAAAATTCGAAACTTCCGAACTTTCCTCGGATCCTGTATCTAGATTAAATGATAAACAACCGCCTGTCCCGAATTTCTCCTCGGAGAAATGCGTACGATAATATCGTTGCACGGTCACAATTTAAGATCAATGAAATTAGTATGCAACGTCGCCGGTCAATTTTCGCCACTCATTTCCGTTTCAGTTGATCCGTTGACATTTTTCTGATGCAATCAGTAACTCCGAAACCCAAAGAAAAAAATTGATGCAAACATAGAGAATACACTCTTTATGCAACGTTGATAATGCACTCTTTCATAATGCATGCGATCAGAAGTAAAAAAAAAAAAACAAACACCTGATCGAGAGACATTCTAGTTGTTCGCACGATCACACCGTCGTTGTTACAAGTGACTTTGTGACCGCCGATCGAATGCTTGCACAATTTAAAAAGCGCTAATCCCCACCTCGAATCAAAATTTATCACGAAACGCAAGCCAGGGTCGGATAATATAAACTTGTTTCTCTCTTTTTCAAGATACATTTGCTAACTTATTATAACAGATTATTGCAAATTGTTTCACAAGTACGTTCGAGCGCTTTTGCAAAACGTTTGCATAACAAGTCTTTAATGTGATAACAATAAATTGAAGACCATAAAAGCGAAATTGGCCAAACGTTATGAGCAAGCGTTTGTTTCAGAATTGTAGAATATAACACGAAAATATAGAATATGAGATAAAAGAGTTTAAAATAGGAATGTGACTCTAATCCTGTTAAGAAAAATAATATAAAAATTTTCAATGCGTGATTTTAATTTAACGTTTTCACAATTTAAAATAATAGAACTTAAATAATAAATAAAAATTTATCAATAGCCTATATAATAGCCTATGATTAATAATAATAAACATTTCTAAATTACATTGTTTTTCTTAAGAAATCAAATCAATATTACATTATTTATACATTTATTTAAATTTTTCAAGAAAAATTATATATCTTTTTTTCCAACATTGTTATCGCGTTTTAAAATTAGTTTTAATAATAAAAGAGTAATAAATGAATAGAGAATTTGTTAAAAATAAGAAAAATATCTTCAACAATGATGACCTTCGAAGTTGTGACAAAACAACATGCAAAATATAAACATGTATCATATCTATAAATTTTGTTTATATTTTGAAGCGAAGATGTTCCTATATTGATATCCCAGGTTTATTTCTATATATTATCTCCATTCTGATTAATTTTAGGTCAATTTTTCTTTAAACTATTGTGTCTGAAAATGTTGAGAAGAATCATTTGACGTAAGTTTCTACTAAACTATCAAAAATATTTGTCCAATAGTTAATTACTAATTACTCGAATTAATGATTAATTCTAATGTAATTAATAATTAACAATTAATTATTAAATTACATCAAAATTTATTCAATTAAGTAAAAAGTAAAGTTTGCACTTTTAATACAATAGTTCTTTAAAAAATGCCCTTTATTTTTAATTGTGATTTAAATTTTCTCAATATTTTCATCGAGAAATAATTGACCTAAAAGAATGCACAATAAAAATATAAATGAATGTTGAACATTTTCTATTTATGTGCAATACGATGTCCCGGTGATTAACCGTAGAAAACTCCGTTAGATACAATAACGCTTTCGTCCTTTCCGCGGCCTCGCGAATTACATGCAAATATTTCGAAACAAGCAAATAATGTGACGTGATAATATTTAACACAGACTGAACACAGACACAGTTGAGAAACTTTAAAGTTAAGTAGTTAGAAACACATAAACAATTAAAAGGAATTAATGGAAACTCTTATTTTGCGAATTTATGAAATTTTTGAGATCAGGAATTGATACAATAATCTCTTTTTTTACTTTATTCTATAATTTCTTATCCTTATATTAATATTTATCATCAAAATTAAACAGTTTTTGTTAAAGTTTTAGTAATCTTATTTCGACTTAATTTTCAAACCAAACATCTCTAGTTTCTCATTTCGAAAATTAATTAGCTCTGCAAAATTCGCAAATACAGTGTTCATTAATTCTTTATAATTGATTTATGTTAATCTTTTGCGTAAATAAAACAATACCTGATCGACCGACATTTTGATGGAATTCACTTCGCGAATCCACTTCGGGTGCAAGCTAACTGTCTACTGACTGTAGCTAGTAATCATGATTCTACGCTTTCCGATCGCCACGTTTAATACTCTAGCATCAAAGGAGGGGAGCGCGCAGATCATGATCTTGAACTGATTATAACGTAAAAGTGTTCTATTATATATATATATATATATATAAAATACTTTTTACTACAGTTAATACCAGGAGGAATGTTATTAACAAATGATTGCACAGATGCAGGTGAATCTAATCACGGAGATCAAAGTCTGCTAATAGATAACAGTCAACGCATGTTTAAAAAAAGATCTGACAATGTGTGTGATTTTGGAATGAAAAAAATTATGAGCAATATATAAATAAACACTGAGATGTTATTTTAAAAAGTAATTAACGCGTGTATATAATAATATTAATAATTCCTAAAAAAAAAAAAAAAAAAAGAACAATGCATTTCTGCCTAGAACAAAAATTGCAATTGAACAGAATAGAATTGTACAGTGCCACTCATTGCTTCTCGAAATATTAAGTCCTTGTTACACCGCGATTTAATTGTTTAATTGAAGCGGAGACGGATGTGCAACTGCAATTAATTCGTTCACCGACGCGCTGCCAAATTAGCTATAACGTGATAACGAGGCGAGCAGACTAACTGTAGGCAATCTAAGAATCTACGCAAGCGAGATAATGATTATGTGTACTGTAAACTCGATGCCAAACATATTTATGTTCAACGCAAATAACACAAATACAACAAATAAATAATGCAAAAAAAAAAAAAAGAAAAAGAAAAACAATAAACACAAATAACGTAAACACCAATCGCGTCTTTAGCAATGTGATAAATAAATTCAGTGCACATTCATTCGATCTAATTTTATTTCTAAGAGCTGAATCAGCGACAGACTGTATTACTGATCTGCGTAAAAGTGGCACACGATTCATTGTCCCCGCTCGGCAGCGGATAAATCGATTGAACATATCATATTTTATCATGCTCCACTTTGCAAGAAGTGCCTTCTTCGGAATTATAATTTCCCCGCACGCGGTGGAACTTTTGGGAAAGAGCGAACGGGGCCAATGTGTGCTACATCAACGTCCCAGACTCACCTGCGCAGGAATGTAGGAATTCCTGACTGCCTCTGACGCACGGTTTTGACCACGTTCTTATCCGCACGTACACACCTGCACGCCTGTATGTACGTTCACAACGTTTTCGCGAGGGATATAATCAGATCTTTTTTATGAAAAAAAAAATAAAATAAACTGCGAACTAACTTATTTTATCTGATGCATAGAAACGATGCATAAGATGATGATAGGGTAACTTCTTCGATCTGCCCTTGTAAAAAAACGCAAAAATGTTGCACATCTTTGCATACCTACAGGCGGCGTTAATAAAAGCATATTAATATTATACACTGGAAAATGTTCACTCATAATCATTCTCCGACGATCAAGAGCATGAATCTACGAAAATATCATAATATTATTAGAAAGATGAGGGGCATGTAAGGCCTAGCTGGATCTTCTTGCTTAAATTTTCGTTTATTGAACAACAATAAATATCATTTACTGAAGATGACGACCTGATACAGGTCGAAACGTTTATATTTATTATTGTTCAATAAACGAAAATTTAAGCAAGAAGATCCAGCTAGGCCTTACATGCACTTCATCTTTATCAATTTAATTAAACTTGGCCAGGTTTATTTGTTTATTATTATTAGAAAGACTCTCGAATAAAAAGCTTGCTGCGAATAATTTTCTATGAAAATTGACAGTATCGTAATATTTTACGTCATCGAAATTACAACATCTATTTAATCACCTAATTAGAACTAATTTCAATTGGGCGATTGATGGATTGTAAGATTTATGACGTTTGTTAAAAAATATTGCGAAAATATACAGCGTGCGTAATGCACAAAAGAATCATTATGTTGCGTACGTGAGAGTCAGCAGAAAGTTTGATTATGAAAACACGCGGGCACGAGAACGAAACGGAGAAATCCCCAGGAAAAGAATGCGGAATCACTGCCGAACGATATTGGACACGCTATATGCAATTTTCTTGTTTCTCGCGCATCCTTCACCACAGAATGATGCATTGAGCTGTATAAACGACTGAAAATTTTTGGTAGAAAGTAAAGTTTTATTAATAGGAATGTATCTAACAGAGAAATCTTGACAAATGTTTGCGCTTTTGTACAATAACGCCGCGGTTAGAGTAAAAGTATAATTATAAATAATTTAAAATGTTTCTTCTTGTATCTGCCTTGAAATCCGCAATACTTTCTCTACAGCCGCCTAATTTTAATATTATAAATTTAAAATAAATTTTAGAAACGAGATTGACGCCTGCTTTAAGCTCTCCATCATTCGTGCCAGAAGAGGATAGAATTCTCTATTAATTATTAATAATTTTATATGTGATAAGAAGAAGCTGATAATTGAAGAATCGGAATATATACATACAAAATTAATATTGCAATGCATATGTATATCAAAATACACGGAATTCAAAATTATAAATAGAATTCTACGCTAAAATCTATTATTAATTATAGATTATCTAAAGGAAGATTAATATAAAATAATAAAAAAAGGTACATAAATATTTCGAAGAGAATACAATCACATTTATAAAAATATAATATAATATAATATTTTAAAATACAATATAATATTTTAAATATAATTTTTAAATATTTAAAAAACTGCATGTTATCATGCATGCTGTATCGTATATTTAATGACTAGCTTATGTAGTTAAACAAATAATATGTTTTAACGCAATGCGTACATAAATTTTAACTAAAAACATAAAAAACATAAAAACATAAAATTTCATCAATATTTTAGCAGACGAGTCTTATAAAATTTTCATAACTGGCATCGATCAACACCGATGGAAATATTCATAAAGGAATATAGAGGAATATGAAGAGGTACTCAGTTAAAGTATTCAGATAAAATTCGGTTTATCTTATCAGATGAAGTGCAACGATTGTTTTCTTTTTCATTATTATTATTTAACATTATTACTATTTGAGAGTATAACATTCTGTTAAACAACATGTAAATTGTGCGACTGCAAATTGAGCGACTGACGTCATATGTATACAAAGAATGTTATCCAAAAAATTATCAAATAAAACTATCGCGAAAACCAATAAATAATCGCGAGTGCAACTTTCACAAACACTTGCAATTCGACGTGTAAATATTTGATGGAAAATATGCTCGGGCGTATACCGTGACTACGCACGTATACAGAAAGTAATCATCGAAAAAAAACCATTGAAGTTCCGAAATATTGCAACATTTTGAATATGAACATGGTCACATCTACACGGAAAGAACACATTTGCAAATCTAAAAATTTGACTAGCTACAGATCAGAAAATAATTTTGGCCCATCAAAATTATTTTATAGAACACTTAAATATAATGATAATACTGCAAAAATGTTTGATCTTCTAACAATCAATTTGAACATCATATATAATAATTTTGAAGGCCCAACGAAGCTCAATTGTTTTCAGATCTGTATCTAGCCAAATTTTTAGATTTGCCAGCAAAAATGTTCTTTCCGTGTATTATTTTATTAATATCTTTTCATGAAGAAAAAAAATGGAGTCATTTGTAATATATTATACACTTTATAATCTTTTTTATCTTTTTCAAAAAAACTTAATATGACAATTCTAATATGTTTGTATATATTTTATAATGTAAATATGTGTGTATGTTTTTGTGTGTACAAAATAAGTAATTTATTTCCATTTAATTATTGTAATTTTATAATTTCATAATATCCCAATATACTAATCCCTATTAAAATTATTATTCAATATATATTTAAGAAGAAAAAAAGCTTCAACATAGAAAGACCTTTCATGAAATAACGGAAAGCATCGCGATATAATTACTTCTAATAATTAACAATCTCTCAATTTCGTTCTCGGAGGTAGATAAAAGAAAGAACCGTATAAATTCATCACACGGCGCCGCTCGGCACGCGAGAATCCATAGATTCATGGATCCGTGGATCTATGGATCGTTGATCTACGCGCTACGGTACTGCAGCCGGGCACGAGTCTCGCCGAGGCTCGCCGAGCGGTGCCGACGATCCTCGCCGAGTCGGGCCGTACGCTCTCGGGTCCTTGCGTGCGCGAGAGCAGTCCGAAAATCCGGCGCGAGTGCGGCCGCGTGATTTGTCGGCGTTCGCGCGCACCGCTCGATCATCGGCGAATAATCGTTTGGCGCTAGCGCAGTCGGCGCTCGGCGCGCCTGCCGTCGTGTGATTTAGTGTGTGCCGCGTGGTCGTACGTTTCGCATCGTGCTCGTCGACGAGCGAGTACACGTGCACGACGTTGTTAGCGATTACGAATGTACGCGAGATACGAATTCTTCGCTTCCTAACGGGTCCGTTCCTTCGACGAGCGGCGAAGGAACCGCGACGCGTAGCTTCGACGAGAGATCGAGCGGACAATCCCGCTCGTCGCCGTGATTATCCTCTCTCTCTTTTTTTTTTTTTTTTTTTTTTGCAAAGAGACGAGTTTCGCGCTACGTGCCGCGACTGAGTTAGTAAGAAAGCGACAATAGCCCGCCGTCGCGCAGCTGTTTATGCGGAAACGTACCCGCGACGTACCGTCATCGACCTCGCGCTTGTAATGTTGACGCCACGTGGGTTTCAAACGGAAGGGATATTATAAGGGCTTTCCCATTGAACAACGATTGACAATTTTTTCTGTTATTTATACTTTAAAAATAGTTTGTGTTTAAAGGGAGAATAATTTATGTTTTTATTTATCATTATTTACCTATCGTGATATTTGAAGTATTATTGTGTTCGTTTTGACGTGTACGTGCATGCGCTTAATCAACAATTATTTTAATATTATTAAAGAATAAGCGGCTTGATAATTAGCTTGATAATTATAAAATTAAAAATGTGAGAACTATCATTTTTATTGAAATCTTACTGCATCGTCACAGTTACTGAACGGCTTCAATTAACCTACTTAATCGAGATAAAAGCAGAAATCAGTTTCATAATTGAATAATAATTAGTTTAACATCCGAATGAACTAGAGCAACAGTAAAAAATCGGTACGTTTGCTTAAAAATAATTTATTTGATTACTTCCTAAAGAAACTAAATCCAATGAAAAAGGAAAAAAGAGAATTAATCTATCGCATATATTTTTTTTTAATCTAAATTTATTTGATAAGTCTATAGAAATAGATGGACAAAAATTTTCCACTAATAATTCTTTTTTCTTTCATTTCTTTTAATATTTCTTTTGATAGATTTCTCTAATAATAGGCAATTATTGATAGGTAAAAGAGAAACAAAGTCCGAGCAAATTACACGATGACAAATAATAGCTCTTGTTTCCTATGATAATTAACGGAAGCTGCGATAAATTTTTCCGTCAACTGTCCGTCTGTCTGATTCATTGATTTTTTGAATATCGAATTTGATAAAAACAAATAATCATATGAGATACATTTATCAAGTAAGTAGATAATAATATTAATAATATTAATAGATTAATATTAATAATATACGAATACATATTCAATATTAATTTTACAAAATTCAGAGGCGTCTATCGAATATTGAATTATATAAGAATAATAAAAATAAATGGTTACATTCATGTAACATTCATCGCGTAATAAACAACTACCGCCAATGACGGCATTGCGATCAACGATAACGCACGCGTGGCGGTGCCCGTGATAAGGGCAAACACGAATGCGACTTATCAACATTTCCGCGGAAAACGTTTGGACGTGCGGTTCTTTACATCCTCTTCGTGCCGCGGATTGCGATTTGCGACGATGATTTTTCTTCCTGCACTTTTGACTTGCGTGATTATCATTGTACTGCAATCTGGGAACACGTAATAACGCGCGTGAAAACGCGAACTCATCAATACCGGTTTCGGAACGGAACGGCAAAGCATATTCGAAGTTAGATCTAATGAATAGCGTGAAATGGAAAAATCGGAGATGACATTGCGGGAAATAACGGAGGAATTTTCTATAGACATTCTAGAATTAAACAATAAAAATTATACGTGAAATGGGCGAGCTGAAGACAGTACGGATGTAAATTTTTAAATAATTATAAAAGTTTCCCGAAAATCTTTACGGCGTAAAAACAAAAAAAAAAACAGTATAAGATAAGATGCATTTCTATTTTTATTTAGATTTTAGATTTGCAAAACGCAATGAGAGAGATAAGAACACTGCCACAAAAATGCCGCAATTAGGAATCTTCTTTCAAGATTTCAGATTGAGAAAGAATGAAATGAATAAACGTAAAAACGTTGAACAGCAATTTGTGTGAGATTTGAAGTGACGTTCACACGGAATTAAAGTGAATTGAGCCTTAGAAAAGGGACGAGAATGAACTATTCGCCCACTGCCAATCGCAGTTTCTTGCACGGGAGTGGCAAGGCTGCTCTAATCTCCAATAAGGTAGTTTACGCCACTCTCGACAGCCTAGCCCTAAAACGAACGAGATTACCTTTGCAGTTGCTTCCTGTGGAAAGCGATAATGTTGCAGATAAAACAGAGAAGTCGGATAAAGAGAAGAAACTCGCCAATGGAAAAATTTCAACTAAGCTACTACCTTGCGAGGTATGTTACTCTTTAAAAGAATCTGAAAAATCCAACTGTAAATCTTAGGATTGTTCGAAGCTTAATGGACTAGGCCAAACTTGCTTTTTACAATACGTCAATATTTACAATATTTAATTAAATACTTAATATTAAATACAAACGTATTGAATAAATGAGCCAAAATTTTTAATGCAAATATTTATTTTATGATGCTTGAGAAATTATTTCGAGTAAAAGAGCTTTTTAAATTTAAAACAATTCTACGAACGTTTTTCGAGTGCTTAGGAATTGTCAAAATTTCTGAAAAAAAAAAATAATTTTATTAAATTACTATTCTTTACTTATGGAGTGTAATGCTATTCGAATAGCAATAGATTTCTCAAATTCAAGAGTACTCTTTTACATTTTCGCGCATTACCCGGATGTGTATTTAAAAATAAGAATTTACGTAGCGAGAGAAGAGACCGGATAAGTTTTCTCTTACGTACGTGAGAATACGCATGAGATACGCATATGCGGATACATGAGCAAAAGGATGCTAATAACCGGAGGAGTGGCTTGTTAATTCTTACGAGCTTGCTAGCTTACCACATCGGATAAGAATCGCGAAGATGGAGCATCTCTCTCTTTTTTTTCATATCTCGTTATCGCGATTATGCGAAAAAGTTCTCGCAGTTCTTCGAGTAGTTCCATTCGAAAATTTAATCTACGTCTAAAATGAGACTTTTCCGGGCAATATCGAACGACTGTTATCGCACGATACGGTTTTATTGCGAGACAACTATGATTTCCTCGTATCGCTAACATTCCATCGGTTTGATGAAGGTACGGAATGCGACAGGTAAAAAACGACAACTTATGGTCGGCGCACGTGTTGCTTTCCATAAAACCGCAAAATTCCATCTTAGTCATGGCAAATGTCGCCTTGCGAAAGTGAGGAAAGTTGTAAGAAAAATTGCTCCTCATTCATTACAAAAAAAAAATTCTTAATTTTCTTTAATTTTTTAAATTCTTACTTTTATAGAATTGTAATTGTATATCTTAATAACATTTTTCTGTAAATATATCTTCATCAAGAATTAACTTTATAAAAATTTTTTTCTGTTTTTTTATCAAAATTCAATATCAAAATTAAATATTGCTTTGTATATAAGTTCTATAAATTTTATATAATGAAATATATAAGATAGGTTATTTAAATTAAAAAAATATATTATTTTTATCAAAAAGAAATAATTTTATTATAAAGATTAATTCCATCTTTATAATTTCTAAGCTTTTCATGCAATATAATCAATTATTATAGAAACTGCATTAATTAATAAAAATAATTAATGTTTTTTTTAAAAAGCACTATATTATATTTTAAAAGCGTACACAAAAGATTTCTCTATGGATATTTAGATAGCATTTTAATTATAGTAAAATAAAATTTTTTATATTTTGTTAAAAACTCTTTCTCTTTCATGACATTTGCAGCGATTAGTTCAATTAATTGTCCATTTAATTACGCTCATTTCATTATTAGGTGAAATCCGGGACGAATCAGTGTAAAAGTGCCTCCAAGTGCCTGGCCTTCTCTTCCACGAATACAGAGAACCAGTCGACAACTTGTGCCACCAGAATACTAGAGTCCGATACCGAATGCAATATCGAGAATACTCTCGGAAAGGAAATTCAGACGTCAACAAACGCGACGGGAATCGTAGAAAATACTGTAGAAAGTCCATTTTCCGCAATTGTATCCAAAGAATCTCGCGCCAAAGACTTTCGAAGTGACAAAAGCGATGATTTGGCACAACCACAAACGGAGACGAATTCTCACGATGATGATAATCTCACTGAGGTCCAATGTGACAAGAAAAAATGCTCGATCGAGAGGAAAGACTCCAATTCGTCCAGCGACTACGAAAGGATCAGCATATCAGACTACAAAGTCTCAACGCACGATTCCGAAGTTCCAGACAAAACAGTTCTCGAATCCACGGTATACATTTACAAGATCAAGGAAAATACTCCGGTTTCTTTGCAAATAACCACCAAGTCGCGATCTGTAGATGACTTGGCTATAACGGAAGCCACGTACGAAAATCCTTTCGAGGAGTATTCGAAACAGGACTCGATCAGCAACGAGAACAGCGATGTCTCGTCGCGGTACAAGAAGAAGAAGAAACGCTTCACCAGGAACGTGCTGCACTACGTGCCGCGGCATCTGGTGAAGCAACCGAAGAAGAAGAAGCTGAAGAAAAAATACGCTCTGAGCAGCTCGCTGAGCTCCCTGCAAACGGCACCTGTCTCAAAGACCGCCTCGGAGTGGTGTGACAGGTTCAAGAGCCTACCGAGGGACCAGCTGAAGAACACGATCATCTCGTCACCCACGAACTTTGTCCACGTGGCATCTGCGACGAATCCCAGCTTGGTTCGGAACTCGGTTGGGTCCGATCTGGAGCGGATCATGATTACTCATCAGCAGATATGCGCTACGTTGCCTCTACTCGTTGGAAAGGACGAGCGACGCAAGAATGAGAACGCCGAGCAGCCCAAGGTTGTTGGAAGAATGTCTCCCGTGAACGACGTGATCTCCAGGCAATCCGGGCGATCAGCCGTCGAAAGCGTCACGGGTACGTTCTCTCGATACATCAGATTTCTTCGTCTTCGAGTTTGATAATCGTGAAAGAATTTATGTAAATATCGTCTTGCACAAATGCCGGTTGATTTGCACAAATGTGCAATCAAAAAAAAAAATGTGCCTTCGAATCTATATAACGTCGAGTTGAATAATTGAAAACGTTGAGCAAACGCATTATATAGCAATTCTCTTAGCGAGCAATAAGATTGATAGCTATTATAAAAATATTAAAAATGATGAATAATTGAAAAATAATCTATAATATTAATATTTTTTTTTTATTTATTTATGATTAATTATATGATTCCATTGTTATTCGAAACTTTCAATATTGCATTTAAATCTAGATATTAATTGGCAATCGTGTCTTAAAAAATTCTTTAAAAATAGTAGTTATATACGAAAGGTATATTAAAAAATATACGTTATATGTCACATTTCTCTAAGGAAGTTATCGGATGTGTTACTTTAATCGGAAAATCCGGAAAACAATGACAAAACAATAAAATATCTTCCCATTGTTCTGTATATCTAAAAGTAAAAGAGAAAAAAAGTTTTTGGATAAGAGTTTGGATAAGTTTTTTTGGATAAAATTGACTAATACTAAAATGTCCCTTTTAAGTGTTGGAAGATATTGATAAAATTCGTAAACAACGTGTAGCGTGATTTTTAAAGACAGATATATAATCGATGTGAGCATGTATACAGGTGTTATCTCTTTGTTCATACAAGGAGTAGTAGGAGTTTCCTCTGGCGATAACTGGCTGAGAAGTTTCTGACAACGGATTTCGTTACAGATAGAAGCGATCGCACGAACTACGCGGAGATACAGAGCGATTTATCGAGAGATTCGCAGTCGGCGAAAGTTTTGGAGTCCGGCCAGATGGCGAAAATCGCGACGGAGAATCAGGCCGTTTCGCCGGAAGGTGAGACGTACGAGCCGGTCTGCGAGTCTTCCCCTCGGGCCCAGCTACGGGCCAACAGCAGTTTTCTGTGGAGCAATCACGGACCGAAGGCGAGTTTTCCGAACGGCAAGCAGGATGCGAACGCTACGTGCCACGCCTCGAGGGAAAACGACGAGGGCACCGACAGCGAGGAGTATGACGACGTCGGACCGTCAAACTTCATTGCTCAAGCGGTACGAATTATCGTATGCATAGAGATTCCGTTATCGCGAATCTCGATAGAATGGAAATTAATTTCCGCGCAACTGATGAACGCAAGCTCCTGCGCTCTTCTCTGTAATAACGAAGCGAAGTGCATTCCGAAGCGACGGATTTTCCACGCGGCAGTCTTGAAAGTCCAACGATTTTTTTTGCATTGAAGAAAAATTAAATTTATTTCGCTAAACGAAGCAATAGAAGGATTTTTTGTGTGCGAAATTGTTACCTAGAAAAATTGAAGCTAATGCGTGCGTAAATAGATATTTTTCAAGTAATTTAAATAAATTATCGGGAAAAAAGATATGACGTTTATAATAGCTTCAATTTAAAGTTATTCTCGGACAAAAAAAGAACGTTGATGCGCGAGCATAGCTTTCGCGCGATTGCTAAACGCACGGTGCGTCAAATTGGCAACCGTCAGCGAAGGTGAAACGGAATGTCGAATAATCGATTCGCACCACGCTATACGTGCACGCTTGCAAATTGACGACGGAAATATGGTATCACGAACGATGCGTAATTCGATTCATTTACATGAAGTCTTTCCCCTCGAATTTCGCTTTCAGCAGCATACTCCGCACGCGCCGTCTCTCTTTATCGCATAAAAAATTAACCTCTGTATTGTCGACGCGTGCATTCTATTCATCCACGCGCAAGTGCAACACGCGCTCGTCTCTTTCGACAAATAAAAGAAATACATACAAGTAATAAATTTCTTGTCAGGAATCCGATTACGATGACGTGGGCCCGCCAACGACAATTCGCCCGATCGAGGAATCCGTCGTTGATACCGACGACTGCGACGAGATCTACGACGACGTGATGCCGCCCAACTTTAAGCAGGACGGTCCGAAAATCGTCGACGAGAACGATTATCTGATCCCGCAGCCCGAGGAAGTCGGCGAGGAGTTGTCGAGCGTGGAATTGCGAGCGGCGTCCAGGGATGGTCGCGCAAGGGTGAAAATCGCCGGATCGCCGAGTTTCGCACCGAACACGATGAACGACGATCATCGGTATTTCTCGGCGACGAACAATGAATATTCCAGCGTGGACTGCGAGAATGATCTGGACGAGGAGGAGCGGGACGAGCTGGGTGTGTATGACGACGTTGGCCTGCCGTCGCCCAGTGAGGAACGTGTCAATAGCCTTTACGCCGGCTCCACACCCGGCTCTGTCTTAGGTACGACCTCGATGAACGGCAAGGAATCCGAGTGGGAGGACCTGGAAGAGGTCTCGAGCGCCTCGCGCTGTCCTTGCCGGACCGATGATCCATGGTAAGCGTGGGAATGAGAGGATAATAGGAAAACACAGGGGGTTTCGCGATATTGTCTGAGAGGGGAACGGAAACATGACGTGATATGATATCTCTCTCTCTCTCTCTCTCTCTCTCTCTCTCTCTCTCTCTGTCTCTCTCTCTCTCTCTCTCTCTCTCTCTCTCTCTCTCTCTCTCTCTCTCTTACGAGAGATGGAAGGAACGGCCGTTGAGAGGCCGCGGACATTTGACTCGGAGATTCGCGATTCCGATAAGACGATAGAATCGCGTTGCGGTGTTATGAATACGCAAACCGGGCATATCTTTGAAGATCAGGCTGTCTGATTTTCCTGCCTGATTTTTCTAATTGCGTAACGCGCCAAGGCGCAGATGTCGTCGCGAAAAGAATTTCAGCGCGCGCGCGCGGCCACGATAAGGCTTGTTTCGAAGGTATACGTATTTTTTTTCGCGCGGCTTCGTTACAGCGATAACGCGGAGCGGAATTGAAAATAGCTGATCGCCTTCACCTCGGTCGAAGGCGATTAATCATTATTAGACCTACTAGAGGTTAATATACAGGCGCGACGAATCCGCTCGTCGCGAGTGTTTCGAAAACACAGTACGGGGACGGTCGTCGCGATAGCACCGGCGATTAAAAAGCGACGTCACGTTAAATATCTCGATCGTTATCAGTACATTCCGAACGAGGATGAACAAGCGTTTAACATACTTAATGCGACGCTATCGTACCGCGGATAATTATAGCGCTGACAAAGACACGGTCGACGATGCCCGCGATTATTAAGCCTCCTATAAGAATAATAAGAATAATAAGACTTCATGCGATCGCACGAATGAAGGAGGGAATACGAGTAAGCCTGCGGTAATTACAGCGGAGGAGGGACCGAGGGGCAAATCACATCGCCCAAGAAGAAGCAGGCTCAGCGATGGTCACGGCATGTCAGGAAACAACGGTCCAGGAGATCTCGCAGAAGCGTCGAGGCGACGCCGATGACCCACGAAACTACGACTACGGTCGACGGTGAGTGCCGACGAAGGAAATTTTGCTATCGAATATAAAACGCGGCGCGCGTGTGCCGCGTAAGTAACGTAACGCTGCTAAGAATACACGAGGCGTCTCTCCTTGAAGGAATCCCGCTACAATCGCCGCTGCGTTCCGCAAATCGCGTGTATGGGTAAGTATAAGTGCATGACTCGCGTCCACGTAAGAGATTTTCGCGTGGGACTCGCTCCTTCGGAGAGAGAGAGCGAAAATCGCCATAAAGCATTGTGCGTTGACTTGAAATTATGCGGCGCACGTACGTCAATTAAGATCCGTCGTTGCAAGGATGTCGAGTGACGTTTTGCGAAAATCAGAGTAGTAATTTTATCTTACTCTGTTACGTTAAGTTACAACGCAACGGGTATTTTTTTCGTCATGTTTCTTGAGATTTTAATTTATATATTGAATACAATTTCGACGTGAGATTGTTTATCTGTGACGCTTCTCGCAAGATACCAGTCTGCCAGCGGTCTGATGGCAGACGGCAAAAATAGATGCGCCGCTAAGATAGGAGTAGATTAAGAATAAATTGTAGGTTGTCGACAGTTGTCGACAATGTCGATATTTATTAAGCGTGTTACGCAGACATTTGCATCACGGAACTACCCAGTGACTCTTGAGCAGTTGGGTGGCTGCGTTTCTCAAACCGTGTCGACAATTCGTACTTTCGACATCGCCCGATGATGTAGCCTTCCTAAAAGACCACGTCGCACGTGACAGGACTTGCACAAGCCTTTTGCCATTCGAGCAGTAACGCGTGGCTCTCGGCACAAAAACGGAATTCAACGGATCGCATCCGTAAACATTCGTGTACGATAATACTCGAATAAGAGACGAGGTGCTATTATCAAGATCTGTCCGACGATAGGAAAGATAAATAAGAAATTTATTGATGAATGAGTACCGAGAAGCTGATAGAATTATCAAGATTCTATTATTAGGAACGTGTTATAAAAATCCATTGATAAATTTAATAATTATTAATTTATAAATGAATTTTATATAATACAATTACAATACAATTAATGCAATTAATGCAATTAGAGTTTGAATTAAGATAAATAATATTAATCAGTCAATTAATAAATTAGAATTCAAATCCTTCAAATCATAATTATTGGAAATATTATATGAAAAGTGTATCACAAAATCATATAAATTAATTCTATAAATTAACATGTAAATCTGAAATTTCCTCCGATATTTTTTCATTTATTACTTTCGCAAAAAAATTGCAGCTCAACATGAAAATCATCGTCATCAGTAGGAATTATTCTCTCGTATTAAAATAGCGCAATAATCAAGCCTCTCTCGTCAAGATTTTTTTTATCGATGACGAAAGATACATTCGCGAATTGGATTATAGATCGAATGTGAAGCTTTTACTTTCTGAAAATATGTGTGTATGTATGTGTGTTCTGGCGAGTTTAATGCCAGTCCATAATTACATCCGAGAAAGTCCCGATGAGGATACCGATTTTTCAATATCGGACGACGCTCTTTCGAGATCTTTCGCCACGTCTTCGGGATTTCCAAACTCGGATTGACACCGCTCGGCGATTAATATTAAACGACTCTTCGATACAATTCTCGGCGGTGTGAGTGTATCTCAACAGTGTTGGTCATGGCCGTGAACGCGGTTTTGCGACTTTGTGCAAAACGAGACAACGGGCGAAACGAGCAGTAATCCGCAACCGCGTTTGTTCCGCGACGAGCGTCGTGTTCGAAGGACGGTGGGCGGTGTAATTGACTTGACGTGTATACCGCTAGTATCGCCTTTAAAGTAATTGAAAGACAAGGCCGCGCGAGGTCGAGGTGCCGCGACAAAGCATCTACTCTCCATTAATTCCGAGTTCCGCTGCACATCGCCGCGTGATCGGAATGCGTACGCAGTTTACGCGCGAGGAACGCGAGCCGAACGCGCGAGACGATGATCCACCGACGACGGTGATTTCGACATCGAGTTCGTTTCGACATCGAATTATCCTGCGAAAGTTGGGTAAATTAGAGGAAGGAGGAGGTTGGAGGAAAATTCTAATTATCCCAAGATTAGCCACAGTAGTCATATATTATTATCGCTTTAGCGAATAAGAATAGTAGAAATGCCATTATTTTTATTAATTATTATTAATATTATTGCTCCTTTAATTAAGGAAATTTATTTTTCTAATCTCTGTGAGAATAATCCACTCGTATTTAAATGACAATAAGAAAATTGACAAACATTAATTCTTGCAAAGTTGTATTATATATAAGTTTTATTACTCGTTTATATGTTTTCTCTATTTTCTCTCTTGCTTTATTTGTTTTATTATCAAGATAGGTACTTTCGTTTATTAGAAAAGTCTCTTTTTATTCCACATTTGGCATGCGGAACTAAGAGAGAACTAAGAGAGAATTCAAGAATTTTGTACAATAATATGTATGACTTCGTAATTATTAATTCAATTTTACAGAATTTCACGCTTTATCACAATTGTTTAATTCTCTTATTTTTCTTATATGCCTTATATTTAAATATGAGCTGTTCTTACAGAATCTTTAAAAAATAAAATAATTTTATTTTTTATTTAAAGAAGCAATGATATTAATATTTTTAAAAATTGATTTTACAACAATTTTTTACTTACAGATAATTCAGTGCATTTTTATTGTTAAAACCGAATGATACATAATGATGCATTAATATGAATAATTATACATATTCATACGGATAATTTATGGTAACTAATACATTTTGTGCGTGCTAAGGGAAATCCATAGAATACTATTAAATGAATTTTCACCGCACTAAACTTCTCCTAACTCATACCTCACGCTAATTACACAACATTAATTCATTTCGAACATTGTTTTCACGTTAATACCATCGTCAATCGTCTGGAAAGCGTCGGTGTTTCTACTGACAACGCGTATGTTGTATAACTTATCGGAAAGTCTCGATTTAATTGAATCTAGCCTAGAGCGGAATGACGAGCGGGATTTATGAATAAAAATACCGACGGCGAAGAGGCCGTTCAGTTTCGCGAGGACGTCGGCACGACGCATTGTACCGTGATATCAGTAAGGATGGTCACGCAGTCACGCACAGTGTTCAGGTAAAAGTTACTTGTTCGTCACACGTGTTTCTACGACGGACGTAATCACGTAACGAGCGCTCACATGCGTACGTAATTGCCCTTTTTTCCTCCTCTTCGCACATACAATCGCCATATGGGTCGCCATCCGTCAGTTTGATAGACTAGGATGTCGTAAGCCGTTCGCCGTGACGTCCAAGTACGCGAGAATCCTCTTCTACTCGCGGGAGAATCCAACGCGAGATGTGAGAAACGATGACTTACACAGGAGTTTAAATGACTTGGGCTCGGTTATACCCCACGGTATTTAGGTTTTAAGTGAGAAAATATTTAAATTAGTCTCTTTTTTTTTTATCTTAAAACTATCTAGCTTAAAATCAATTTCTTAATGTTAAAATTTTTAATATTAAGATATTAAGTAATTGTTTCCGAATTTATGGATATAAATTCAATTAAGAAAAATGGAAAATTATAAGACACTTAAAATTCTGTCTGCCGAGTGATGCCATATCTATGGTATTATCCCACCAAAGCAAGAGCGAAACCTAAAATTAGCACTGATTTTAATAAAATAGGCGCAAATTAAAATATTATAGTTCAGATTTTGCTTTTGCTTTGGTATAGCAAATTAAAAATTTTTAAGTAAAAAATAATATTAGTGCAATCAACAGGTGTTGGATGTAAGCGAGACACGGTTGTTACGATCTAAAAATTCGCTAATCGAAATTTAGGTTGGATAACGCGTGATGCGAGAACGAAGTAGAGAACGCTAATAAATTTAATATCTTACCACGTATCTTACTCTTTGCCGATAAGCCGAGGCAAAAAAAATTGAAAACGGTTGAATGTGCCGTTTTATGGAAAAACGATTTCATTTTGCACGGTCATTGCCTCGGATATGTATTAACAATCGGCTTGAACGTAAGCTTGCTGCACGCATGATGCGCACGATAATGAAAATCTTCTATCTATCCTAATACTATTTCATCTGTACATTAATATTAGGAAATGAGGAAACGTTTATCATTCGTTTTCCCGATGGTCGCTATATTTGTCACTGCAGTATCGACAAGAAACCGAGAAAATTTTAACGAATACTCAAACGTCAAACTTTCATAAATCGACATTTCTATGAAAAATAAGATTTATTATTCTTCACGGAAATACTTGATGAAGTTTCTCACGAAACACAGTGCTTGACAATGTAAACTTATTTCGCCAGTAGGTACAGCCTTTAAAGGGGTCTTCACACAACTAAACATTTTTAATATATAAGATATGTCATTGCATATTGCATTGGATTGTAATCTATTTGATCTCTTTACCCAAATAATAATTATTAGGAATAAAATTGCCATATTGTAATGTTTTTCTTTCGCATGTAGATTTTTTAATTATTCATCCAATGATTAATCAAATAAGAAAATTATTTTTTTACATTATAAGCGATTGAAAATGTTTCTTGAAAAAATTTCATATGTCTAAAAATCATTTAAAAAAATTTTTTTTATTTTTAAAAAGTTTGATGCAAAATATAGGAAGGGCAACAAGTTTTTTTCAGGAAATATGATGTAAAATATAGAAAAAAAAAATTTTTATAAATTCAAAAAATGTTATATTTAGAATCGTAAGTCAATTTTAAATTTCCGTATTCAATATTTGTTTTTCTTATAGTAGATTTTCATATATCAGTATGTGCATCTACTGATAACGTATTCACATTAATAATTCAAATATTCTCACAATAGACAAACTTTCAACCTTTCTTCGTATTTGATAATAGCATCTCAACGTTTCTAATAACACTCGAAAAACTACTGAAAGTAATTTATTTCATTTAAATAATCACCGCACGCACCGCTCTGACATTATCCTCCGGATACTTCCTCACCGTGTGGGAGTCGCCTTAAGGAGATCGTGTGAGAGCCCCTTAAGAAACCCAGCGCGCGAGGTGAAAGCGCCAATTGCGCGCTCTCATTGTCAGTCACGGCCGAGCCGCGAGCTGTACGGTCGCTTCTCTCGTGATTCTCTCGTCGATTCGCGTAGCACGAAAATCCGGCCGGATCTCATCATCGTTCTTGTCGTCGCCGCGCAAAAGACGAAGCCACACGCGCCGAGCGTCGCGCGTTTTGCGAAGCGGACGCGTCCACGTCGGAGCTCATTTCACTCGTCCGGAGCTGCGCGTCGAGACGAGATGTAGAAATGAGAGAGACGCTGAAGAACCGACGACCCAACACGCAAGGTGAGAAAACGAGGCGAGCCCGCCTCGTTACGCCGCCTGTCCGCGCGCTGTTCTCCAATGCTGGATTTTGAACGAGGCCTCCCGGAGAACAACGGCGAGGAGACTCCCTCGCGAACGTCCGCGGTGATACCGCGTCGCCGGTTCTCCGATCTCTAATATTCATTTTTACCGATGACTAAATTCGTTTTTGGTTTCCTTTTAGTGTTAAGAATTAGAAAAGGATAAAGGGTAAATCAAGTTAGTCTACATTGATAGAGATATAATTCTTTAATCGTTCTTTTATGCTCAGTTTGAAATTTTTCTTTTTAGGTTTAAGTAATTGTCGCGTCGTTGGTCCAATTCCAGCGCGATCGCGTGACGATTTCATTTCGACATTTATCGAGATCCAACGAAATTTCGATATACGTTTCATAATTTTATCCTTGTTTTGATATTTTTTTCTATTTGTAGCTCGGTTAAAAGGACTCGAATGTCAATGGATTAATTCATCAAAATTCGTATTCTGTTTTATCATAGATAATAATAATAATGGTATCTATCGATGAGCTCGACACGAGTTACCTCGATCTCGGAGAAGCGGCACGAGAGAGTAAAAAGAGTTTCTACTTTCATCGGTAATAGGACTCGAAGAGGATCGTAGTAAAACGCGATTACACTCTCCCTTTCTTCTCGGAAAAGCTGATTTGAAATCGCATTCGTCATCGTTCACGAATAAATTTTATTTTATCCGTAAAATCTCCAAAGAAGCTTGAAGAACTGACGTCGCACGCATTACGTAAAATCATCGATCGCCGACATCGACTCGGCGAAACGAAAGTCGTAGATGGCACACGAAATTCCATCGCGGTGGGGAATCCGATCGCGTATTTTGCCATCCACGACCATATTTGACTCACCTCGTATTAACATTTGCCCCTGTCGCGTCGACCCTCTGCACCCCTCTCGCGTTCTCCAGCATCAGCGCGTTCGTGGTCCAGCGCGTTCGTGGTCCAGCGCGTTCGTGGGCAGGCCTCCAAATCCCTTAGCCGGTTCGACTTGGCGTGTCTGACCTTGAAACCGGATGATTTCAAGTGGCCGTCAGCCTGGGCGGCGGATCGGTGCTTCTCATCGGCTGCGAGCCGCAGAGGACCGCCGGAGAATGGAAATCGGCGTGCCAGATCGACGATCTGCCGCAGAAGACCCAAGGCCTGGTGCAGCTGCGCGTAATCAACCTCGACGAGGACGTGGACACTCAGGAGACGTCGTGTTATGTGCACGAAGGTACCTGCGCGAGGTACCATGGTTGACGCAAGTGAAAACGCGAGCGAAGAGATCGAAGGAATGTATTGTCGATCGAGAAAGATTTTTCAATGATTCCCGAAAGATTTTTGAAAAAGAAAATCTTTGAAAGATTTTTGAAAGATTCTTTGCCTTTTACGTTTCGATCACCTTCGCGTTTTGTTGTTTTAAGATACTCTAAATTTCTCGAGAAACAATGTATGTTTTTTTCTGTTTGTTTTAATACGATTTTTTGAACATCCTTGCAACGATGAATATTAATTTAAACGATAAATTATTCGGTGACTCACGCCTTTTTTGAGATATCCGAATATGATAACGCGCTTCTGTAACTCTGTGACATTTAGCGCATTAGTCATTAATTACGGTTTAAATGCGATTTAAACTGCAGTTTAATTACTTAGATTAAAACATTTTGACCTTTTAGTGAACAACCTCAAAGAACACTTTCTCGCTACATCCAGAGTTTTTAAGAAGACGCGAAGAATGCTTTGCGAACACAACATCCTCGTAATAGCTCGGTAACTTCCCGTTTTCCTGACTTCGGACTTTCTCTTTATCAGACAATGTTTCCGACGACAGCACATATGAGAGCCTGTACTCCTATCAGCCGGATGACTTCAGCAGCGATTCGGAGACGGAGGTGGGCGATAGTCAACGGCCGCTTGACGATCGTGTGATCGATACCTATCTGGTATGCCCTATAAGGCCAACTCCGCCGCCACCAAGGGAGGTCAGTTTGACCCAAACTTTGGGCAGGCGGATAAAGATGCTGCGGAGGACCTGGAGCATCACCAAGGGTAGCCTGGGCAAGATCAGACGGCGGACGTCCGTCGACGAGTCCAGCTTCGACGAGAAGGAACAATCCGGCAATGAGAATCACGCCGACGCTGGGAAGTACTTTAATTTCCGGCTGAAGCACTTCAGCCGGAAGAGCGTCATTGGCCCGCCGACTTTCTACCTTGATGAGAACGACAGCACCGTTGAGACGCGCGACAACAACAACGGCAGCATCAAGGAGGCGATCTACACCAACAGCCAGTACATGGGAAGCGGCAGCGACGACTCCTCGACAACTCCAACTGCCGATGTCGGTGAGTCTCGTTTGTTAATCGTTATTTTTTTTTTCTCTCTCTTTTAATTTAAGAGTCGGCAGGAGTGACGGGCTAACTCCGACTTGACTCTAAAATGATTATCTACTCTTTGTTTACAGTGCAGATATGTATCTGTACTCAATTATATTTTGTCTTATAGAAACGATGTTTTGTTCATGAAACTTTGTTAAGATAATTTCTTTTACAATTACGAAGCTACCTACAATTTTGCAATTTAGCTCTTAAATAATTAATTAAAATAAATGTATCTATTCCTATCTATTCCTTATTCACAGTGCAGATATATATTTGAGTACACCCATATATTATTTCGTAGAAGCAATATTCTGCCATGAGTCTTTTTCTATATGTATTTTTGATAAAATTATGACTCTTGCTACAGAGCCGATTTTGCAATTTGGCTCTTAAAAAAAATTTACAATAGATGAAAATATTTGCACCCTATTGTCCTATAGTGCAAATCTATTTACGCATAAATGAATTATTTATTTTCACACATTTTCTTACAAAAATCGTTCTGTAGCTTTCGTCAGGCAAATATTCTGATTATAAATATCATAATTATATAGCTTTTCTCGCAGCATTTTGGCTGTAATATGAGTGAAAAGGAATTTATCTCTCCTGATAGAGGTCTCTCCTGCCGATCCTTAATTGAATATCTACGTGGAAAGAACAGTTTTGCTAAAGTAAAATTTGACGAGATTCAGATATAAAAATAACTTTTTGTGCCATCAAAATAATTACGTATAATATTTAAATTATAGTTGCTGGAATATTGTAAAAAATTTTTGCAGTATTATCATGGTTAAGCGTCTTACATAACAATTTGGATAGTCCAATAAAATTATTTTCATCTGTATTCAGCCAAAGTTTTAGATACTTCATCAAAATCGTTATTTCTGTGTGGTTCCACATGAATGCGCTTTGATAAATTGAGAAATGAAATTAAATTAGAATAAATAAAACCTCTCTTGAGAGGTAGAAGATATTATTACGGATATTAGTTTTAGAAGATTCTAGGGGAACGTGGAATAATAATGGTAAACCGATCTACTAGAAGGATAACTCGTCGTGAATTTCTCTGAATAATAAATTAGAAATCACACAAACGGTCGCGAGGGAAAACGTGTTTTATTGGCGCATCAACGAGAGTGACCCGGTTTTACCGAGCAAAAAGCAAGCTAAATTCAACAAGTTTTATAGGCCGAGTATTGAGCTTTTATTTCATGGTTTTCGGAATATTCTCACACGCATAAAAATGCCGCTCGCTGCACCGATGCGTAAAAAGCGTACGCTTGTATCATACTTTCACGAGACTCTAATGGCACTTCCTCCCTAATTAATTAACGTATACAGAATTTACGAGTTATGCGTGCGCTTCTCGACTGTGCGTGCATCGTTTGACTGTTGCTCGTACTCTCGCACGGGAATATCAACGACATTGACAAAATATTATCCTTTCAGATCATTACAGCGTGCTCGCCGATCAGGAGCCTCTCTACCAGTTTTACGCGGCCGCGGTGGCTCGTGTTGCTTTCGAATCGGATTCTGAAGGCTACGAAGAGGTAATAATCTCGCATTACTTATGCTAAAACTCATATATAAGAACAAGAAAGGTATCCCTCTAAAATATTCTCCAAACAGATTAGCTTTGCTAAATATTCTCAGGGTTCTTCAACTTTTAATAAAATGCAACTATAAAAAGACTGTATTTTTACTGATGTTTTTTGTAAACGAAAAATTAACTTTTTATGACATAACTTATTGACATTGACTTTCTTCACGACTTTCTTCAATCAAGAAATGATAGAAAATTTATCTAATTTTTTTTACTTTAATATTTTATTTACCATGATTTATTAAAATCTGTAATTTGTAAATTTTTTAATAATAAACCTATTTAAGATAATTGACAAATTATTTTTTTATATTGTTATTTATAGAATTCAATAATACATTTTGTTGCTTTATGATGATATTTTATTGATTATAATTTTTCATTTACAGGTAGAAGATATAATGTGGAAGACGGAATCAACTGCAGCGGATCTTGCCAGAGCGGGACAAAGAATGCTCTGGTGTCACACTCCACAAGTAATACACAGCGGTCTCTTACGTAAGTTAGAAAATCGTATATTTAATTATAAAAATATTTTTTTTTATGTAAGATATGTCTGGAAAAACATAGAATAAGAATGCAGAAAAATTAACAAAAATATGTTCAACATTAGAGAAACTAACGCCAGAGGAAAAGAAGATTCAGGAGACGAAATTTGAGATCTTGACTTCTGAAGCATCGTACTTAAATTCTCTTCGGGTCCTGGAAAACGAGTTCCTCAATAATCATATACTAATAAATGAGATTCTAACACCGATTGAGAGAAAAAAATTATTTGGCGGGGTGCCGAGTGTATTGTCGGCGTCGCAAACGTTCCTAGCTGAACTGGAAGCTGTGTGGAGGGAAGATCCGATGTTGCCAGGCTTGTCGGAAGTCTTGCTGAAACACGCTGAAAAATGTCAGGCCGTGTACGTAGCGTATTGCTCGAATCAAGTCAGCATAGACACAACTCTGAAAGAACTCAAGTAAGCCATGTTATATAATCACTTTTCATATAGATGTTTTTTAGAAGATTTAGATAATATATATTTTTCATCAAATAATACACACACATATATATATGTATATATATTTTTTTTTTACAGAGCTCGGAAGGGTACGAAATTTTTGGAGGCTATCAGACGCATAGAGATGCGACCGGCGTGCCAAAATTTATCTTTACATTCCTTTCTAATGCTACCAATGCAGCGCGTTACAAGGTATATACAATGTCAATTGCTTTAATTAGACTTAAATTTCATTCATTAGAAGTTTATTTACTTGATAAATTTCGCAATCGTTATTAATCGAAAATTAATTCGTAGAAAGTACTTACAACGAATAATTCTCTGTAGGTTACCCTTATTAGCTGATGCCGTTCTATCCAAGTTATCGATGGGAAATTCAGATAGAATATCTTGGGAAAAAGTTCTGTCGACTTTAAGCGACGTCGTTGCTGATTGCAACGAAGGTGCTCGAGCTGCTATTCAAGAAGCTGAAATGGAAGCTTTGGCAAGGTATACTATTATTATTTAATATGTTCATTTTTTTATGTATTATATGTATACAAAATAAGTCACATTTTATATTTAACCGCAGGAAACTGGAATATGTCCCAAAAATCAAACCAATCATACTGAGAGGCAAGCAATTAGTCAGAAGTGGATCAGTCATACAATTATCGATGAAAACGGACACCGAATTCAAGCGGACATTTGGGAAGAAATTTAATAAAACCCCACTATATCTTTTATTACTCACTGATTATCTTCTAGTCACAAAATTAAAATCCAAGTAAGACCAAGTTAAAGTTTTTAAATGTATATAGTAAAATAATTTAAAAAAGTTTTAAAAGAGATAACGCGTTAAAGTGAAAATAAGAGATAACACGAAATATGTTTTTCATGTGTTTTTCGAATAAATTCTTTAACATGCATAATTTAAAATAAAATATTTTGCAGTGCTAACAATGAGTGCTATACCGTCGTAGACGTGTGCAAACGGAATCTTCTAGCCTTGGAATCAGCTTCCGAGGAGTCGCCATTCTCTGGGCGAAATGCTATGATATTGACTTTCCTAGAGAATCATTGCGGTCGTCATGTAGAGTATGTCTTGACGTGCGAGAATAATACCGAACGAGAACGATGGCTGGAGGCTATCTCGCCACCCAAACGCGGTTTGGTTGGTGAAACATTGTATGAATCTTGGGATTGCCCACAAGTAATGGCCAAGTATCCATATTTGCCAAATCAACCAGACGAACTATCGTTACAACCAGGTAATATATATAGTGTATGTATGTTATTTATATAATAATTTAAGAAAAAATGTAGCAACGATTTTTTTGTCTATAAAAATTTATAATTTCCTCTAAATTCTATAAAACATTCAGATTAAATAATTTTTTTATTAAAATATATCATAAATTTTAAATAAAAAATAATTTAAAAACTTAAAAATAACTTAGACATTTCTTATAAATTTAATTTCTTCAAAATGTGCCTTTTGTAACGTTTAGCAATTCAATGATTGACTTCTATCAAATATTTTGTGGCCAAAAATATCGTAGTGCTAATAAATTCAAGTGTTGCTTTTTAGGAGATGTGATAAACGTATTGAAGAAAATGGCAGATGGTTGGTATCATGGTGAAAAATTATTAGATGGCGAGCAAGGATGGTTTCCGGCAAACCATACAAAGGAAGTTGCATCGGAGCACGTGCGTGCGCGAAATTTGAAACAACGACATCGTCTTCTAGCACTCAGCAGCAGTGTAATACAGCAAAGAAAGGCGAGACAAAATCAGGGAATTCACTGAAAAATTTAAAATGTGATGAATCGCTCAAATGTTGTGATCGTTAATAAATTATTTGTTTATATTACATACACACATACACCACATTTATTCATATGCGATTTCTATGCTAATTCAGTATTGAATAGATTAACTATGTGCCAATATGATATATTTGTCCATGTAAAAAGAATGATATTTTAAAATCTTTTATGATGGTATATTGGAGCTACAGAAAGCTCAGAAGGATAAGAAAGATGTATTTTATGTTTTATATGTATATTGTATATAAAATTGTGGAGAGGAAAAAAAAAGAGAGAATGTTGTAACAAAAGTATGCGTCATTTATTATTTTTATACAAATACAATATAAACGTTATTTTATATATTTCTTTATTTTTAAGAAGTCTTCAACTTTATGATATATGAGAATGTCTAAAATTGAAAAAATTAAAAACAAGTTAGTAAAAAAAATAGTTAAAAAGATGGATGGAGCATATTATGAGTTTTCATAAATGCAAATTGTACAGTCTTGTATAAAGTATAAAAAAGTGCTCTCAGTTCAAGGATATTTTAATAGAGAATTAAAAAGTATTTTGAACTATAGAACTATCTACAAAAATTATCAAAAATATTATTTAAAACTGGTGTATAAATAATACGTTTAGTTTGATAGAGTGCAAAATCTTATTGATGTGAATACTTCATTATGTTTTTGTGAACCAGAAATTTATATTTCTTTTTGTTAAAGACTGATCTTTATCTAAATGTGTTTATGTTAATAAGAAATTTATGCCCAACAAATTTCTAAATTTCTTCTATTGTGTCTTTAACCTTCAAACAATCCCTAAAAAAATCATTGCACTTAAATTTATACAATGACATAAAAATAACGTGTAAACGTATCGATCAACAAAATATGTAAAATTGTTATTAAATTAAAAATTCATTAATCAACGTTTATATGTTATTATGCCATTATGTTCAAATTGGTTACAATATTAATCAATGATGTATCAATGATGTAGGGCTTTATCACAATAGATATTGAACAATGCTCTTATTGAGCAAACAATTGACTGCAGTTCATCAATGTTAAATTCGTGTCTTGGAATGTCCAGATGGTTTTACATCGAACAACTTTCTAACGAAATATACTTGGACCATAGTCGTCATCGTAATAACGACTACCTGGGCAATTGACCATGTCTGCACATAAGAATTATTGTCCAACAACAAATTCAAATCTCTTGCTTCTCTACTCCTGCTCCAATGTTGAACATGAAGCATTTCATTAATGTTTCTCTCCACATTTGTGATAGTAGTCTGAAAGAGAGACATATAATAATATCATTTAATTAATATAATACTACATAATATAAAAATTTATAATAATTATAATAATTTTTATATTTATATTTATAAATTTTAATGCCTAAGAAGCTTGCAATAAGCGCGACATACATACCGTAAAGTTCTCAACAGAAAGATTCAATTCTTGTAATTCCTCTGTATATTTCTGCCATTTATCATACCTAATAAAGTTAACAAAGTTAATAAGACAAAAATAATATATAATAATAAATAATAATAATACAATAATAGATGAGATGTCTTATCTATTTTTCAGATGTATCATATATCTTTACTATATTATTGCAAGAATCTTACCTGATCACAGTGATGTACAAATTGACTAATTTTGCAGCAAATCTAGAAAATTGGTTATCAATGCACACACTGTAATAACCGCCATTCTGCGATTGATCTTGATAATCAGCATTGGAACGCCATTGATAAGGATGAACAATGATTCCTTCTGGATTTCTCACTGCAAAACCAGCTTTTCCATCTCCACCACGTAAGACCTATAATTAAAATAAGTTACTTGAATTGAATCCAATATATTTACTAAACTATCTGCCATTATTTTTATTTCAATATTTCTCTCATATTACATCTACTTAACACATTTTTAACAATGTACTTTCCTTAACATTTTATATGTTCTGTTATTAAAATTTTTAAATACAATTTTTAACAAATAATCTAGCAAAAGATTTTACTACATCGCAGTTTATATAGTTTTTCACATATAATCAAAAAGATTAGCAATCTCTCTATATAATTATCTATCTTTATAACAAAGTTATATTTGTCATATCTTCCACATGCACACAAGAAAATGGATGAACGCGTAGCCTACGAGCCTACGAGGTTGAGACCTACGAGGTCACAATTTTTTCCAAGATAGACGATTCATAAAGCTCGTCAGCACGCGACCGGCACGAGCTGTCAAAGCGAGCATACGCTCGTGAATTCACAAACAACATCGCGCATTCTTCCTCTTATTCGCCTCGAGAGAGACGTCGCGAGAGAAAGTCGATCCCGGCAACCATATGGTCGTCCAAACGAGTCGCGTCCCAACGCTCCTTGATCTTTCACCCGGAACGGCTTGCTCCGTCTCTCGATACGGATATCCGGTCAGCGGTACCTGGAAACTGACGAAGAACGTCGCGCCCGGATTCACATATTGGAAATAGCAATCCTCCTTGCCGGCGTCGATGTGCACTTTGTAGTCCATCGCGACCGCGGGCAGGTTTTCATAGGAGAAGCCATCGGTCAACGGCGTGACCAGGAGGAGCACGCCGATTAGCAGGCTGCCGAATTGCACGAGGAGCGACATCGCGGCACAGAGCGATACGCATCACAACGAATGACGTCGTTGACGTCCGCGCGGCCACGCGTCGAGACCGCCGACCGCAGAACCCACGCTAGCAGGCCACGCGTTACGTTATCCCTCTATCGGCACCCGATCGAACTCGTCCATCGTACTCCTCAATCCTGGTCTCGGCTGGACGTTGATCTGTTGCCTTCACGGTTACATTTTCTGATCTTTCATGTGTCTCTCCTTTTTTTTCTCGAAAAACTTTCCTGATCCTCGAATTCTCTATTTCTTATTTGGTATTAGATATGCAGTATCAACGCTCTTTCTTCTTTTTCGATTTTCCTATAACTTTACAAATTTGCTTATTTTCATGCATATATATTCTGAGAAAAAAAATCGTCAAGGTTTTTTGATATTTGAACTTCAATTCACATAAAAAGAATGAGAAAGGCATAAATTTTGAATTATAAACTATTTCCTGCTGTAATTTATATTATAAAAAAAAATAATTTGTGTTTTTAATTAATTAAAGCAGAGAATATGATAAATATGCAGCCACAAATTCATTCAAATCATTCATTAAATTGTCATTTTCTACCAATATCAAAAAATGTTGAAAATCAGGAAAAAAATCAGGAGCGATGATTTTCCTTCTCGATTTCCTTCATAATATATTCTACGAATAAAAATACACAAATTTACAAAATTACAAAAAAAATCAGGAAAAAAAATATTGCACTGCATTTACCTTTTTTTCAAGTATCGGAAACAATTTCTCGGATTACTAATTCTTGACTCATTTTCGAAATTTGTTTAACGATTAGAGTAAAAGATTACGGGAAAGATAACAGAGATTAAATGTCCATTTCTCAATGTAAACTAATTTATATATCGATTTAATTCACTTTTTATCTTTTTCATATTTTTCGAGTTAAAAATATAGAAAATAGAAGATAAGTTAAACTAATATCAGTTAACCAATATTGGAAGAGATATGAAAGTGGACACAAGGAAATTTAATGATCAATGATTGAAAAATTATAATAAATTGGACTTGCATCGAGGAAAGATCGACGCAAGACACAACGCAATAAAAATAGCGCATAAATCTACATTACAACTTGCTGTAAAAGCGAATCTAACTATAGATAAAACATGTTAGCATTAAAAATGACTTTGATAAACTTTGATAAATCTAATCGGTGATTAATTCAACCGACACATTACTTTCTGCAAACTAGTGTAGTAATTTATTATGCCTAATCTTTGTCTATTATTAAATAATAAAGAATTAATTACTCCATCCATATTAATAAAACATAAAGATATTTCTCGATAAGTTAATCAGTGAACTGCTTGTTTCAAAACTTGGAACTAATAATTTCCTATGTCTAATCTAATCTTTCTGTTTATATATTAAATAACGAAAAATATAAATTACTTTATTTATATTGTTAATAAAACAATACAAACATTGCTGGAGAACTTAATTGCAGATTAAGTTAATCAAGGATTAATTCAACATACAGTTAAAATTGCCCACAACAAAATTTCTTGCTATACAATTCGTTGCTTAACTATTCCTTCCACGTATCAAAAACAATGAAAGCTGTAAATAATTTTTTTCCATACACTGTTAGAAAATTTGTGTACCTTTGTGAAAAAATTTGCTGATTAAAATTTTTATGTTAAATAAGCTACATATTTACATGTAAATTTAACACATGTCTACTATGTTAACTGATCTTAATAAACATAAAATGTAAAATTATTAAAATGATTTTTTAAAATGATTTTTAAAAATGTGTTAAAATAACACAGTTTGTACGTGTTTATTAAATATGTTCAAATTTGCACAAAAAAATGTTTATTTTTAACAGGAGTGGGGATGACTTGTTATTATTCTTTGTGATTTCGGCATAGTCTCGAATCTTGATGCGTCTCGACATGTTTCAGTACTTTTATAGTGTTAGAATACAAGTACCAGAATTATTTCATCTATCTTTTAGCAGATGAATCTTGTCACATATGTACATTTTTCTTTTATTGTTATTATAATTTAATTAAACTATTATGTGAGTTATTGTTAGTTTAATTTTTCACCTGAGATTATAAATGCTTCCTATAACTTAAAAACATTTATTCTTTTCGTTCAGAAGTAAATTTAAGATTGTCTTTTTATTATTAATATATTAATACAGAGTAATACAGATATTATACGTAAGAAGTTAATGGACGATTAAAATATCTGTAAGTTATTAATTCGTGGTCAAAGTTACTCGTCTATCGATATTATTTAGAGAAAGCTGTGCGAAGCAATAATTCTCGATATCGATGCCGTACGTGTTCGTAATCGTTTCGCATTCGCATAAAGTACCGTCTTCCAACCGTCAGGACGTCTCGCCGATGTGATCCCCACTCCTTAGAGCTCCGTAATCGGAAAGCGGTGGAAAGCAACAGTCGGAAATGGAGAGCACGTAGCGGCGTCAGAATTTTTGTGCGCACGCGAATCGGATAGTTTTGTGCCGCCTGCGAATGCCTGCATCGCGAAATCTCGCAAAGTGAGTGTCCGCGACAGCGTCTGCGATCGTGAAAATTCCGCATTCCCGACTTACCATGCCGCGCAGAAGCCGGGTCCGGCCGAGAGAGCTAGGCACGCGAGCGCGAACGAATGCGAACGAACGCGCGAGTGATATTGTTGCCTTGTGACTCGCTCGCATTCGTCCGCTCGCTCGATCTACATCCGCGACGTGCTCCGATTCTTATTCGAAGAGGACATTCGAATCGCGTGAAAGTCAATTGGGTTGAATGGCGAAAAAATTCGAGAGAAATAAAGAAAGCAACCAAGTAGACGACCCTATCGGTGTCGTAATCGGAAAGCGGTGCATTGCAGCGGACAATTGAAATAGTCTTTAAAAAAAATAGTTAAAAAAACAGAATAAGACTTATTTCTTCGTTTTAGAAATTAATCGAAATTAATCGAATGAATGCGTTTTTGAAACACTGACACGTGAGACGATACATTGCAACGCGCGTGTGCAACAAGTTGTACGATTGCGCAATCGAGGAATTACGTATTTACGCGAGTCGATTGAAAACTTGGCTCTTTCGTAATTTATTTTCCAAAACTCTACGGTTATTTCGCTCCTGCATTTTGATTTAAGTTCGCGATTTTCGCGTTTTTTACTCCTCGAGGAAAATCAGTATTTGTCCAGGAAGTCAGATGAGCCCGAGCCAAGGTAGAACAGAAAATGATAACGTCAAAATGACGAGAAAATGACTATATAGTTCATTTTTTTATTACCTTGATTACCTTATCGTTATTTTCTATTCTATCTAGGAGATACTCAGGACAAAAGTTATTTTATGCCGATCCGGACGATGAAAAACATCGTCCGGGAGTCTGCAAGCGAACCGATTGGCGCAACTCGCGGAAATCATTGCGATTCGGTGAAAATCAGTGGAAATAAGCCGATACATTACGGTACTCACCACATATAATAATCGCGTGTCCGGAGCGAAAGTCACGGATGCGCGTATATTCAGATCTAGTAAGATGCGGAGAAAAATAGTACATATTAATCCGAACGAGCCCGGTAAACATAATACATTTTGTTACACATTTTTTTATTTATTTATATATATATATATATATATATATATATATATATATAAATATTGATCAATATACATACATAAAATGAAATCTATGTAAATAAAAGCAACGTATAAATAAAATATTAAGCGATTTTTTGACAATCATAGTCAATTAATTTAACTAAATAAATTTCAAATTTGTTTAATTCAATTGTTTATTAAATTAAAAAATTTTTAATTAAATTTTAAAGAATTTAATTTAAATAATATTTAATTACAATATAAGGTCTCTGAATTTCGGGAAGAACAGAATGAATTAATATTTTTGCCTCGGGCCTCGGGTTCCGCTCCCGACAGCCCTGCATATACTTACTGATGGTGTGTCGTAAGTCGCAGATTTCATGGAACTGTCGTCGTCGAAGCGTGCGTCTTTCACCGTGCCGGGCGCGCGCGACTCGCGCTCACTGATTATGCAATTGAGCCGTGATGTTTCGCGACCGCGAACGGCGGCTCCGATGTCGTCTGCGGAACGAAGAGATTGCCGCGGACAATTATGATTGTGCGTGTATGCGTTTTTCTTATGCGGCTGTAAATATATTTCTCGAGACACACGAAGCATCGGTGCACGCGAAACTATACACGAGTACGTGTGTGTGTGTGTGTGTGTGTGTGTGCGTGTGTGTGTGTGTGTGTGTGTGTGTGTGTGTATGCGTTGTGTGTGATTACAGCTTTTTTTGCGATTATAAAAATCGCTAATTATTGTTCGAAGCTTGAGTAATGATTCTTTCTTGGCGGAGAACGTCCAGTTAGTAAAAAAAATGCCTATTTTGCTGTTGTGCCGATTAAAATGATTTACATGTTTACATATCGTTGATGCGACGCTTATCTAATCATTTATTTACTCTTCTCTCTTTATATACTACTTTTTTACAGTTTTATTTGTACCTTTATCACGTTTGACATTGCCGTGAAATTATTCCGTATTAAACTGAGAGAATAGTTCAATCGGTTGTGACAAACTGTGTCTGAGAAATTTTTTAAAGAAGCATATTGAAGTGAACATACCAATACATTTTTTTATTACTTTGCAGAGAATGGCGGGTGCTGTGTACATAATTGGACTTTTGTTGTTGGGAGAAACAACAAGTTGGACAATTGACATCATACCTAACATAACTGTACATATGAATCATGTAATCTCAGTTCCATGCAGCATACATGATATGCCATCCGATTTAACAGAGTGGAACATTACTGCTGATGATAATATCGCAATACCGAGATATGATATATTAACGTTAAACAAAACTTCCAAAAATGGTGTTCTAAATATCACTGGTGTGTTCCTTGGTAGAACAAAATTAACAGTTAATTTGATGAAATATAAGGTAAGTGTCAAGTGAATGTTTAATTTTATTGCTTCGTTTTTGAGAATAAACAAGATTTTTCTTTCTTTTTTTTTTTAGATTATAGACAGCCGGGAGGTCTCTCTTATTACGGTAATACGAGAGGAACGCATAATAGATTCTGTATTTACTATTAGTGTTGCGATTCTTGTATCCATTTTATATATTAATTTTGGCTGTGCCATGAACTGGAGTACATGCCGTGCTACATTAAGAAGACCAATAGGTCCAGCCATAGGTTTTTTCTGTCAATTTTTAATCATGCCGTTGGTAAATCATTTTATCATAAATATGTGAATGTATCAAATAATTGATACATAGATACTCCCGTTACTTACTTGGCATACTCATTTATTAATCAAATTTTCAATTCTGATTTTTTTATTATTTCCACAGTTAAGTTATCTCATTGGATATCTTTTATTTCCTGATCGTCCTGAACTGCAAATAGGCATGTTCTTCACAGGGATAAGTCCAAGCGGTGGCGCTTCGAATATCTGGACAGTACTACTTGACGGCAATCTGAATCTTTCAATCACAATGACCACTATGTGCACCATCGCAGCATTTGGTAAATAATGTGTGATACATAATATAAAGGTAACTCTTGCATAAATGAAATAAAAAATTTTGCTATTCTTCGTAGGAATGATGCCATTTTGGATTTTTACATTGGGCAGAAATATTTTCTCACAGGGACAAATTCCAGTTCCTTATCGTCATATTGGCACTCTCGTAATTGGTCTCATAATTCCATTAGCTATAGGATTTTTCATTCAACGAAAACATCCAAATGTATCCAAGATATTAGTCCGAATAATGAAACCTTTCTCTGTTATTTTAATTTTGTTCATCATTATATTTGCTATCGTGACTAATCTATATCTTTTCAAATTGTTCTCATGGGAGGTGAGTATTTATCTTATTTATAAAAAAAAGAGTTCCGATATTCATTGCCAATACATAGTTTGTGTCACATATATTATAAATGTTCAATGTTAGCAGTAACTATCAAAATACAATCTATGTAATTTTATTTTCCTATTTCAGATTATAATTGCAGGAATGGGTTTGCCATGGTTAGGTTTTACATTTGGGCTCATAACAGCATATATCTGCAACCAGCCTCAAGCTGATATACGAGCAATTGCCATTGAAACTGGTATTCAGAACACAGGCGTGTCTATTTTTTTGTTACGATTTACATTGGAACCACCCATTAACGATCTAACCACTGGTAAGTGTAACGAATATTCATATATATGTGTGTTGACTTAATTGTTTAATATATTCTTTTTTTAGTGATTCCTGTGTCTGCCGCAATTATGACACCAATACCATTAGCAATTCTATATATAATAAAATTAATTTATCAAGATTGTAGACAAAAAAAAATAGCTAAAACGGAAGCGACATTGCAGTCTGTCCCGTCGTTAGAAAAGCTCCAAAGAACTACTACTACTATGAATCACTACGAAGATATTTCTACTATCACACAATTAAATGAACCTAAATTAATTGACCGTGCAGAACAATAATGAGCAATTGGTACAAATAATATATAAAAAAAGAATATATATTTATATCTTAAGTATATTATTTATATTATATAAAAGATTATATATTTATATCTTAAATATTAATGTTGAAAATTTAAAGTAAGGATGGTTATGGATGTCAAATGATTATGTTTATATTTATTGTTTTCGAACTTTATTTCTTGAGATTATATATATTTTGAGCATATTTTGATATTTGATATTTATACGAACAATAGCAATCGAATTTAAATCATACAGCAAAAAAGATATTATTTAACAAAGATATTTATTAAAGTTAAGATTTTGTAAATAATGAATATATCATTTGCATTTATATATTTCATTTTTGACTGTGGAAATAAAGTGTGTTGTTTTTTAAACTTGTTTTTGGAAATTTTTGGAAAGATATAATTTGTTACCCTCTATATTTAAGGTGTCTAATACAAGCACATCAAAGTTTTTAATTCGCCAAATTAAATTATATCGTTAAAATTATAAACTTTGCCTAAAAAACAACGAATTCGGGAAATGATTAGTTTGACGGATGAAATAAGTTTTAAAAATTCCGTGTTGCCATCAACGCCATCATCCGACGAGTTGAATACAGCAACATTTGCTTCGCATATGTGCACGACTGGTTTGAAAATCCCTTGCAGCAATATAATTAAATTAATATGTAACCAATTCGATGCGTTTTGTGTAGTAATCGCTACGTTAACTTATTTGCAAGACGGACATTAATTGACATTTATCTCATTCGATTTGCTTTCACAAGATGAAAGTAACGCTTTTTTTCGTCGCCGACTTCTTCCTAGAGCCTCGATAATTCACCAAAGTGATTTATATTTCTCGCTACTCTTCACAAAACTTCTATCTTGCAGACGAATCAATGTCTCAATCCTCTTAGGAATCACGAGAGACCAGTTTACCTTGTCAAATAACTCGTCCCCTCAGCTCCTCAGCTCCTCATCTGCTCTCACCTGTTCTTACCGCAGCAACGAAGATTGAGCGCGTTGAAGTTGGCCACCCTGCACTCGCGTATCCGTCCCGTTCTTGCCGCTGACTTCAGAACGCATGATCTCAGTTTACAGTGCGAGAGCCTGAGAGAAGCTTGGAGCTTGTAACGAGTGAACGATTTAGACTTTTGCAGCCTTGCGATTGATCGAAGATGACATCTGATCGTGTCGGCCGACGACAGGCAGATTGGTAGTCGTGACAGAACGTGTTCTTGATCCGGGTGTTCGATTGTGACGCGCACATTATCACGGAGAACAAGAACGAGAGAGAGAGAGAGAGAGAGAGAAAGAGAAAGAGAAAGAGATACAGACGAGCGAGGGACACAGAGCATGCGACCGCGCCTCTGCGACGTTACTCGGCGTGTCGAGGATGGGAAGTGCGCCGTCGCCGCCGACGACGACGAGGACGAGGGACGAAAGTGAGTTAGGAAACGTAACGTCGCTGCGGTACGTCGTGCGGTGCTGCATCATCATCGCTTAGGAATGGTATCGCCGTCCAATCATCAACACCAGCAACAGCGCAGACAGCCGTCGAGAGAGAATAAATCCGATCCGCGACGAACGTCACGTAAGTCCTGGGGCGCAATGTAATTCCGCGCGTTGCATAATAATAATAATAATAATAATCCGCGGCGGTCCGGGCGGCGCCGGCCGTTGATGGACATCGCGTAGAGACGTTTGCTCGGGACTGTATTTAACACGCGTGTTACGTACCTGTCGGTCTCTCTTTATCTGTCCTTCTCTATCCACATATACAAACACATGGGGACGAGGGGAGCCGATCGCGATGATCGCTGAACTCGGCGAAGAGACGGTTGTCCATACCGTGTGTACCGTACCGTATCACTGAGAAACTCGAGTTGTTTTAGAGACCTATAGATGCCTGGCAAAAACCTCTGATGCGAATGCTACGTGTAAATAATGGAATCTTCGCCGACGCGTTGGAGCGAGCGATTCTCTGAGCGATCACCGCGACGGATTTCCCTTGCTGTTGCAATGCAAACAGTAAACGACGATTTACTTTGTATATCCCGTTTCGTAATACGTTAACTCTCTGGGATGTGAGGACTGTTATTATTGCTTGATTAGAGGCCGCACCAATTTGTCTGTATCATGTGATTTGTACAGCACAGTTGGTACGAACGCAAGACAGCAGCCGCGAGACACGCCGAGCTTGTGTTGCAATAATTCCTCGAGAGAGAAAGAAAAAAAAAAGAAAAAAAGAAAAGAAAAGGAATCCGCGAGAAACGTTTTTAACGCTCCGTACACTCGAGTTGATGGTTCGAATTGACAATCGGGAATTCATTACATCTTATCGCGCGTCTACAGGTGCGACGAGCAATCGTCACGCCGATCGTTACGGTGTAAAAAAACAAAGAGAAAAAAACTAAGAAAAAATTTAAACTTCTTTTATAGATGCTCGTTTGCAAAAGGGCCTGAAACCTTTGGAAAAGAAGTCGTTCTATTTGGACATAAAGAACCATGCCACTGCGACCAAGCTAGAAGCAAAGATCAGGGAGTTGGGTGGTGTGAGTTGCTGCATTTTCATCTTCTGCTTACCCGCGATGCTGTGTTAGAGAGAGAGTAGTCCCGTAGACCCGCGGCGTTTCCCGCCTCGTTTCTCGCCGCTTATCGATTTGTCAGAGCGTTTTCGTGTATTTCGGGCGAGTGTGCGAGCCCCTCTCTCCCTCTCTCACTTTCTCCACCTGCCTCTTTCTCTGTTCTTCTCTCCCCTCCGTCTTCCCTCGTTCTCTTCTCTCTCGCTCGTACCTCTATTCCCGCCATTTTCGATCACTATGCCTACGGCAGCTTCGACGTAACGCCCGCTCGCTCCCCTACAGAGAGCGCGAGAGAACACGCGCGCGCGCGCGCGCGCGTCCACGAAAGGAGGAAAAAAAATTCGAATCTCTTCGTCTCTCGCGACCGATGCGCTCTCCGGCCATTCAAGCCGACCTCGTTGCCACGCGATACTACTGAGTACGCGCGCGATTATCGAACTGCCACGGAACGCGGCAAACTCGTTCCCGAAAAGTTCCGCTCGGAGCTTACCGGGTCACTCGCTACAGCCGCGTATCTAGGGTAACTCTCCCGAGTTTGCCTCTCAAAGATTTACCTCCCATCTCCCTCCCTCCCCGATGGAAAATTGTCAACACCACGCGTTTATACAAACTTCCTCGATGTCATTGCATTCTTCTGTCAGAGTGACAGTGTGACGTATAATATCGATATCAGATAATATATTTGGTTAAAAAAAAAAAAAATTTAATATCCACGGTATGAAAAAAAAATATCGATGACGTTATATTTCATCCTTCGAGAGATAGTCACGATCGCCGTTTTATTTATACTTATGGTTTGGAAACTAGGTCGCGACGATACGTAACGGCAACTTCCAATGGATAAAGATACTTACGCTTGTTATGTCAAAGTCGCGCGTACAATTTATTCCCGCCGATTTTGACAGATTCTCAACTAAAGATACCTCGCGACATTCCGACGGCTCGTGTCTCGTGTACGTATTACTTTAACGAAATGTACAAATGACGTTTCCTCCGAGATATTCTTTCCGCGAAGTTATCTTTCCCGCTTCCTTCTCCACTCCTCTGTCTTTCCTTTTTTTTTTTTTCTTTCCTCCGGAAAGAACATCGGTCTCGCTTGGAACGTTCAGAGCGCGCGGAGCAAAGAGAAGGACAGCTTTATATACGACGCGGGGCTCGCGCGGGGCTGACCCTCGCGCGCGGACGTGACCGAGCATTACGCGGCGAGGAAGCGGGTTTCCGTCGTACCGGCCGCGCCGCGCCACGCCGCGTCACACCGCGTTGCATCGCGCGCGCGGGGGCTACGCCCTAAATCCAGAAGCCGTCTCGCTCTCGGCAACGGTCCGCACGGCTTTTAGCGACGCAAAGTATCCGTGCCACGCGGCATCCGTCCCGACGGACGCGCGACCCCGGCCGAACGATTTTTCTGTTGACAAACAATTCTCCCGCGGCGAAATTCGTGTCTTGCGCCATCTTCAGAGCGGCGTTCGAAACTCCCGACTTTGAAAAGAGGAGAGAGGGGGGAGTGGGAGGCGATTGTGAAAGACGAAAAATTCGCGCGCACGAAGGGTAGATAGCATATTTCTCTATGCGGGTCGATTATTTTAAGATAACGTGTCGCATCGATGACTCTTCTTCAATAGAACTCGAAAAGGGAAATTCAAAATTAAAGAGTAATACATAATTTTTAATGTAATAATAGTTAATAATAGTTAATTTAAATACATTATTTAAACGTAAGAAATGTATATATTAGAGAACATTGATACATTTTTTTAAAAATATATCTGGCTTAATACAATACACAGATATAATCTCGAGCTTTAGACCAAGTATTCTTACCAAACTAAGCATTCGACGATTTAACGGGACGGATAAGCCAATTCCTCGCGCGACGCAGAACGAAGGGGCATACGTCGCACGAAGTCGCCTTTCAACACAGCCTATTAATAGAGCAGCTGTCAAATCGCGCTGTTGACGTTGCCTTGTCGTCGTAGACCGTTGTCGTCGTTGTCATAGTGTCGTTGTCATAGTGTCATCGTCGTCGTCGTCGTCGTCATCATCGTCTGTTGACAAACAAATCGTGAGAAACCGGCGCGCATCGCGCCATCTGAGCGACCGCGCGCAAAATCGTTTTTCGCGCGCCGCTTTATCCGTCGTATATGCGTGCGCGAAAATTTTGAAAAGCCGGCGGGCGAAGGGTGAGAATGCGAGGGAGGACAGCGCGGCGTCGTGCCACGCCACGCGCCGCGTGATGCTCCTGACGTGTGCGGGAATCGCACACGTCTGTCCTCGTCGATGTCGGGCGCGAGAGGAGCGGACGCGCGCGCCGTCTCCAGGCCCCCGTGCCAAGCTGCTAACGGCGAATAGCCATTTTGTGCGTGACAGTTGTCCGCCGTGGGCAGCGTGAGTGGAGTGGAGTGGAGTGGCGTCGCGTCGAGTCGCGTCGTGTCGCGTCTCGTCTCGTGGCTCTTTCCACCCATCCGCTCGTCCGTCCATACAAGTCGTTAGTTTCAAGCTTTGTCTCAGCGCGCTCGCCCTTCGTTTCCCGCTCGCTCATTAGCTCCTCGCATTGTTGCGCTCGTCGTCGCGCTCGCCGCCGAATCGAATCTAATCGAACCGTAGTCGGAGCGATCGGAGCGGTCGGTTGAGCGTCGCTGGGGCGAGCGAACCGTTTGACAAGCGCTCGTGACTTTCGAGGACGCGTCCTCGCCCAACTCCGCCGCGTCGAATGCGAATTCCATCGTCACCACCATCGCCACCGTCGCCGTCGCCGCTCACGCCGGGGGCCGCTCCACGTGTCTTCTCGCATCTATTTCCTGGTGCCTTGCAGGAGGCACGGCCGGCGGCTGTCGCGCCGCGCCGTATTATTAGAACGACGCTATGCGACTGGCGGCGAGCGACGAGTGGCGGCATCCGCTACACGAAGATCAGCCGTGGTGGCACGCGCGCGCCTTCCCGGTCGTGTTACGTTCCTCTGTGTAACGGTCGGCCCCCGTCGTCGCCACCGCCGCCGCCGCCACTGTCACCGTCACCGTCGCTACGGCCGCTCAAGGAAAGCCGTGAAATCACTTGACGTCAGCATAACACAATGTGAGCGTGTGTCCCAGGTTGCCAAGCATCGGTCCCACTCGCGCGCATCACGTCTGCACAAATACATCGTGCATTCATCGTGCGCGCGCGACGACGTTTTGCTCGTTGCGCAAACGATAAACTTCCTCGTCGAAAGTCGGATTGTCCCTGTCGCTCGCACACTCGCACGCACGTACGCACACTCGCTCGCTCGCTCACTCGTTCGATCGCTCGCGAAACGCTTGAGGTGACACTTCGAGCGAACTCGCTCGACCCAGCGGTCATCTAACTTGTGAAGCTCTCCTTTGTTCGCGCCGGGGGAGTCTGAGAGAGAAGCCTCGAATCTCGCTTGGAAAGAATGTGATCGGATGAGTTAGTTGATCATTTGGATCTCTGTATGTATATACGTATATATATATATATATGTGTGTCTATCTGTATTTCTGTTAACGCTAGCTTTGCATCTGTCATTGACGCCTCATTTAACTCTTCTTTCAACTTGATATCCTTTGTTTTTAGGCGATCGAAGTGTTTCTAGTGCGCAGTGTGAATCTTGTGATCACTGATAGAGTAGATAAGACAAGTTATACAAACGCTGAGAGACTTAGATGGGCTTGCATCAGCGGTGGCAGCGGGGGACCCCGCTCGCTGAGAAGCATCGAAGTCCCTACGCCTACGCCTACACCCCCAACGCCGTTGTTGAGTTCTGAATGCCCCTCATCCAACTCTACCAATCTACGGGGTCAAACTACCCAAAGATCTGTAAGTATAAGAGATGAAAGAGATGAAACCAGTTATATCATGCTTTTAATATATCACACAAAAACTATATCAAGATTGTCACATTATAATGAAAAAATCAATGTTATCTGTGTATCCCACAGAAACTACATTCAAGATTACCACTTTGTTATTGTGTATTGTCTTAATATTGCTTAATCTATTATAGAAGACAATACATTAATTTTTTTACTGTAATATAAATAAATTTATGGTTTAATAATTATTCTAATTTCTCTAACTCGATAGAAATCGCGGGTGGATGCAATGTTGGAACGTGCTCTGACACAGCCACAGCAGTGTTCCGTGGATCCACTAGATAACGCCCACAGTTGGGGAATTCCTATCTGGACAACGGATAAGCTTCAGACTTGGCTTGACAAAATCTATGAATCTTTCAAGGATACTTATAACTTGAAGCAGCTGAAGCAAATCAATCAGCACAGCTCAAGGAAAGACTTGAAGATCAAGCATTTAAAAAGACCATACGTTAAATTTGACTCTATCTGCAGGTAACTCTATTCCTAGTGATGCTATACTGCATTTCAATGTTCTGTGCAATTCGTCTTGTAAAATTGTCACGCGTATTACGTCCCTTTTATTTATAGAACTACCAGACCTGTGTTCCTGGAATTATCGTCGTGGCCAACATTAAACTTCGACGGTGATCCTGGTTCGTGTCCTTTCGACACAAAGAAGAACGGAAAACGTGAAAATAAATTAACAAACAAAGAGGTCAAGGAGAATAAGAGGGATATTGAATCTATAAATAAGGCGGAGGTGCGTTATTCGCAGCTATATAAAACATGTGTATATTAATAAACATTAAAATTACTTAAATTGAATTTTTACGTCAAGAGGGTCATGGGCAATTTTTTTTCGCATGGACAGGGTAAAGAAATGACTCGGAGACCCCGTGCCACCACTGCACGTGCCCGCAGAACGGAACAGCTGGTCGCTGGCTATTGCGAAATTTGTCGTATTCATTATGACGATTTGTCCAAGCATGTGCAAAGCGAGCAGCATTTAAACTTTGTGGGGAACGATGACAATTTTTTGTCATTGGACACATTAATCAACGCGGGCGCCAATGTAGAGGCATTCTTAAAATTGAACAGAACAAAAGATATCGAGTAAGTAGCATCTGAAATATGCAATTTTGTTTTTATTGTTTAATTATATTTATGAATTATTGAATTTTATAAAAATATTTATATTTTGTGTATTTGCAAATGGTATGTATTTGTTTTTGTTATTTCGTAGGAAAGACTGTGATTTGTTCCCCAATGGAGATGGCAATCTTCATAACGTACTGCCTGAGGAAAAAGTTAACAAGAACACCAAGACTTTAAGTAACTTTGTTAACGAAATAAAAATGGTGAATGGTGCACGCAGGAATCTTAATTTAAAATTAAGTTCGCCACATAATCTGCGTGCTCGTACAAAACACGAGAGCGGGCATCTCCTCAGATCTAAGGGCAGTCCGTGGCACGAGGTCGACAAGAATGAGAAATTGTACGACAAGTTCGAGGGTTTTACCATTAAGAAGCGTTCAAAAGGTACTATTTGGATTGAAGAAGATGACCCGGATGAAAAGTATACCGAGAATATCCTGAAGGAACCCAAACAGGAAGACTACAAAATCAGATCGTTCTCGAATGATATTGGACTTTATAATAGTAAAGAAGATAATATCAGTAGTAAACATAATAATCTGGATCCACCAAATTTGCAACCGGCAATTGTACATAGCAATTCGCAAAATGGTATTATAAATTCGCGTCACATATCGAAGGATCCAGATTATATCAATAGTAAAAATGAATGTAATGGTGACGAAAACGCGGGTGTTTTGGAGTGTACGATAAACAAGAACGGTGTAATTGACAATAGTTATATTGTTGAAAATTGCAAAGACGATCCGTTTCAGAGAGATAATTGTGCGTTACAAACGGAAAAAGTGGCAGTAGATGTGAGGAAATTTTCGTTGGACGGTGCGAATGAGATCGTTTGCAATGGACATAACGACAAAAGCGAACAAAAGGACTTGAAAGCGTCGCAGGGAGAGAATATTAAACATATAAGATCTAAGCATCCGCGCGTGAATCGGAGAGGCGGTAGAAATATCAGAGGTCGACATCGACTTTCGGTGGAAGAACGTTTGATCGAGGACAATCGTGCTTACTACAAAGTGGAAGTGTTGGGTAACAAACTGCGATCGAGCGCGGTACCGGGTGGAAATCCACAACACGTGACGTCGAAAGATAGCGAGGGCGAAGAGAAGAAGGAGGTACCGTCCAGCGAAAAACCGGTAGTAGTGCGGTTTAAACGTGTGCGAAAATCAGAATTGTCATTACTGAGTGACGAGGCGGAATCCTTCATGTTCGGCGAGCCAAAGCGGGACGATTCTAGCGAACTGACCAGTGATGGCGAACAAAGTAGCATGTTACCGAGAGATACGGACAGCAGCGAGGCTAACGAGACTATCAATTCATCAACGTCGCTAAATTCATCGATAAATTCCAGTCCCATCAAACAGGAAATTGTTGAGGAGGATTCGCAAGACTCTGTGCATCTGGGTAGAGCGAGGAAAAAAAGACGCACGCAAGCTGAAGTGTTTATCAAGGATAATACTGAGTATTATAAGTTTGAGACTCCTGGCAGCAGGTTAAGGTACCAGGCTCCGTTGACCGGTATAAAAGACATCGTCGCGGACGGCAACAAAGAGCACGTGATAGCGAAGGGATCGGCGAATGAATCAGAAGATTGCAAGCTACAAGACAGTGACGTTGTCGAGAAAATATATCCGTCCAAGCCGTCGGCGGAGATCGAGAAGATGCAATTCTCCTTTGAATCGGTACCCATGTCCGAACCGTGGTATCAGACGTATCAGCGTCAGGATACAGGCGCCGAGTTTTGGCACTGCTTCAGCGAATGCGACGCGATGAAGCCGTTTCTCTTGCCGTACGAAATCGAGAACTTCCCGGAGACTTTAATGAAGGCACAAAGTAGAATCGAGAACGGCAGGAGGAGGGGTCGCGGTCGCGGTGCCGGTTGTATGGGTCGCTCGCCAAGGAAGAGCCCGCGTTGCCACGCCTCCACGTTGGCCATTATGTCCACCATAATTCGTAAAAGAGAACAACAATCGATTTTACCTACGATAGAAGAATCACCGTCCATCAGATCGCGCACGAACACACCCAGGCCCGAGCAAAAGCCGGAGTTAGACATGGACGAGGAGCTGAAAGAGATGACAAGGACGATCGATGAAATGCTGAGTACAAAGGGTATGACCGAGTTGGACTTCGAGCCTGATTTAGACTTAACGCAGAATGATGATTTCTGTGGGACGAATTTACCGAAGGGCGCACCGCCAAATTTATTGGAATTACTTGACAATTGTCAGGACATTGTCAATTGTTTGGAAAATAATTCGTCATGCGCTAGTTCGGAATGTGGCGAGGCGAATGTGGACATTCCGCTGAGGCGACGGAAACGAAGGAAAAATCGGACCGGTTGGCCAATCGGTAACAAGATGAAGAAAAAAATACAGGCGAACAATAAAATTCTAACGGATTGCGATCGAGAATCGTTGGAAAAGAGGCTTTATCCTGATAGCGGTTTTGTTCAACGTCATACGTTGAATACATCCAACAGACCATCAGAGGTGATAGATTCTCATACAGTAGCAACATCGACAAATCCAATTGTATTGCCGAGCGTTTCGGAACGATTAGCTATCGATCGGAAGAGCAGCAACGACGCGTTAGAAATTTGTACTTCCACCATGCCTCATAAATCATCATATCATGAGGCGCTCGCCAAGAGGGATAAGAGTACAGACATTGTTAGCAATGATAATACGGGCCTATCGGTAAATGCGGACAAGCGTGTGGAGTTTACCGTCTCAGAGAACGCGTGCGACGACGGGTCGAACAAGACTCACCTATCGAACAAGGACTACCCATGTAGGAAAGATTCATCGGAAAGTGAAGAGATCTCGGAGAACAATTTGGGCAACAATGATAATTATGAAAACAAGAAGAATCTGTTCAGTAGGAAGGATGTCGTCAACGCGATCACCGAGAGGAGTCCGGTCGCAAAGTCGTCGGCCATCAGGAAACAACGGCAGCGCGAAAACGTCGCCGTAACCAGCGCTGATGACTGCGAGTCGCGAGATACGGAGATCGAGAATCAGGACAATTTGCAGTTGCAGTGTAAAAAGGAAGCGGAGTCCGGTATAGTTCCTAAGAAACACCATAATTCCAGTTCCGAGTTGTCGTTGCCGAAGCGACAATTGCGCGGCGGCAATTGCGAGGAGAACTCGTCCGACACGGGGGAATTGTTGAAACATCGTCGTCACGGTATCGTGTTCGCTACGACGCGGCGCGGTCGGATGGGCTCGCGAAGGCGCATCTATTCCAGGAAACGTCAGTCGAGGACGACCGTCGCCCGAAACAATGTCAATCTGTCGTCGTCCGATCACGGAGTGATATACGAAGACGAGAATTGTAAAAAGGATGCCTATTTGAGTATTACGTCGTGTAACAAGAAGCAACCGCCAGGCTCCGGAGTGCGCGGTAACATGAAGCGTAAAAGCGAGGCCATCTCATCGTCAGACAATATACAGGAAACATCCGATCCAACGACGGATCAATGCGTATTGTCTGAGCGCGTCAGTCCGTCGATGATGTCGCCCGCCGAACTCGAGCAGCGTCGCTCGAGTATCGAATTCCAACCGGTCGTGCGAATGATGAAACTTGACGATCAGGTGGATCACAGTATTTTGTCGACGGTGACGGTGGCGAGCAATCGGCGATTAAGAAGTTCCGGCGGCTCGTCGCGGTCAAATCCTAAACCGCCGAAGAAGCGTATCAAGTCTAGCCGAGGGCATTTTGGACGATGGTTGAAGAATAGCTGAAGACCTAAAGAACGAAAACGAAAAAGAGAGAGGCTGTACTTCGGCTTAGATTTTGATGACGGTGATCGATTATCGATCTCGCGATCCGATATTTCATCCCGCCACAGTGTATATTGTGTATAAAAATATTATTTGTGTACGTAGAATAGTATTTAACAATGCATCATAGTATTATATATATATATATATCTCTTTAGTGATACCATTCTACTTAGTGACGTTCTTTCAGGTGGTTAGTTTTAAAACTCCCCACCCGGTATATCTCATTGTGTACATTCTTTAGATGCGGTTTCTCATCCCGGTAAAAAATTTTTCGTATATAGAATATGTCCATAAAAATATATAACTACATATGATTATATATTAATATATGCAATTATATATTAATACACATATTTATATATATTAATATATAATTATATATCATCACTCATATATAATTATATGTAATTATATTTAATTATATGAAAAATTTTTTATCAGGATTATGTTTTCGAAACAACTACATCATTTTTACTAGACCATGCCGTTGCTTATTTCTTTCTTTTTTTTTTTTGTCATTTCAAGTAAATGAAAACTATGTGTACCACTTTAAAGACCGTCGTTTTGTTTAGATCATGTTTAATTATTTCTAATTAGATGACATTATATTTTAGGGTACGCAAGACTGCATACAGCTTTATAACATGTATCTCACACACACACACACACACACACACACACACACACACATTTCCGTTTTATTGTGTATATTGAAAATAATATTCTATATTTTCAATTTTCCTCAGTATATACCCAAATATATTATTTCAAACAAAATTGCTGTAAGTCGCTCATGAGTTTGGAAAGAGAAATTATTAAAAATATGCAAATTTTCCATTAAAAATTATTTCATTGCACCTCTTTATAATTCCAGATAATTTTCCTTAGATTAATTGTCCAAACAAATGATTTAACTATCACTGATTAAATTCATTTTCTTCTAACAATATAATTTTGATTGTAAAAAAAAAATAATCAATAATGAAGATTAAACTGAGTTTTTTGTAAAAATAAAGATCAGATAATTTGTAATATATCAATTGAAGCGGAATAATTAAAGCGACTATGAAATTGGCATCAACAATCCTCCAACTTTCGTCAGCGTATTGTAAATTAAGAATGACAGTTTCTTGTGTACAATTTTATTCATTTCTAAAATTAAAATTGTGATTTGCATTCTACAGAGAATTTACAACTTGCGTCACGTTAAACCCTCACGTTCGCGAAACGCTTTCTTCATTTCGGCTAACTTTTTTTTCTTGTATTCTTTTCGCGACTGATGTTTTTCTTCTAGGACACGTATTTGGGCCTCGATGGAGCGCTCTTTGTTTAGCAAGTTGTCGAGCTTTGTCATCAGAATTTCACGCGCGCGTTCCCTGTTCTCCCACTGACTCCTCGTCTCGTGGCACTTGACAACGAGTCCGGTGGGCTTGTGCTTCAATAGGACCGCATTGTTCGTCTTGTTAGTTGCTTGACCACCAGGACCACTGCCTCGGATGAATTGTTCTTCGAGATCGGCCTCGTCCAACTTGGGCACGTTCGAGTAATCGAGATAACGTTTGAACGATTTGGTACGAACTTGTACGCTTCCATAATTAATCAAGACACTTGACAAGAGGAACTCATTGCGGCTGACCAACAAATAAACGCTATTATGATAAATCTTCAAACATGATGTGATCCTTGTCAACATGCTTTTCTTTTGTTTTCATAATCTGTCTCGTATTTTTTTTTTTGTCTAACGTTATTTATACCACTTTTCTGGCTTCCAAGAATTTCATTCCCTTCTAAAAGGAAAAATGAAAGTCAACAACAACAACAATAATAATAATAATCTATGTTCTAGATTATTAACAATTTTTAATACTAATATATCAACGATCAAAATATGAAAATTGAAAGAAAAATTAAGTTATACGCTTCAGTTTTGTTTTCACTTCTTAAATTTTGTACATTTATACGTACGTTTAAAACAAATAAACTAAATAAGTCTAGACCAAATTGCGTTCAAATAAAAATAAATAATGCAAGCAGAATCTCACGACTAATTATCTTTTCTTAAATTTGTAAATAATAATATTTATAATTTAAATAAATAATATGAAAAACAATTTTATTTTCAATTAAAAATGAGAATCTAAATATAACAAAGATCAATGCAACAAGATCTTGTTTTTAGATTTAATAATGCTCTATGATTTAGGTTAGAAATGATAGAGGTTATAGACTATTGTATTTTGAAACACAGCGCGATTACCTTTAATTGAAAGTTTATCGCCGTCTCGTCAGACAGATCTTTGTTATTCTTGAAAGCCGTTCGGATTCTATAACGAAAATACTGTTTGTTCGTGAATCTTAAAGTTTCGCCGTATCTCAGAATATCTTTGTAAAGTCTCAGGACAGTTTGTCGGTTCATCGCGACTCATCGAAATCGCCGATTGACTGAACGTATGACGTACATAAAAATATTATCTCGTTTTGCGGATCAGTATAGCATAATGTTGGTAATTCACATAGAAATTAAACGTGAAAACACGCGCGATATGATCATCGTTATTTTTCGGAATGGATCAGCTGACGAGAACATCACGTACTTGTTATGCGCCACGTGCGAACTCCACACATTGCTTTTATGTTAATCATAGATTGTTGCGATTAAAATCATTCCTTTTCATGAGAACATTTGGGGATCATTATTTTATAATTGCTTGATTTGTTCAAAGATCTTTATAATCACAGATAATCACAGATTAAAATAAAAAATAATCATTCTTAGCTAAAATTGTAAAAAATTTTGCAAATATGTCTTCTACAAATTTTGTTGGTAGAATGTCAGCAAAAGTATAACAGAAAATGCCAATAGAATATAAAAATTGTTATCTATTTCAATTAGAAAAAAGAAAATATATTTATATGATAATAGATTGATTGAAGAACCCGAATAAGATTTGTTATTCTTTAATCTATTTAAATTGTAATCTATTTGAATCATCTATATATATCTATATATGCTATCAAATTTTGTCGATGAAACATATGTTTACTGTGGATAATTGATTGCTAAAATATCCGATTTGAATTTACGGGCAAATCGGTATATTAATAACATTTTATTTATTATAAGCTCTCTTTATATTGTTTTTTATCACTTGGTAAAAAGGAAAAAGACAAATAATTATAAAAATTAATATTATATTTTAAAAATAAGCAATTTGTGTAGTATAAAATATCTCAAATATGCATGTAATTTCTTATACAATCTTTTTTCACATTTCTTGAGCTTAACAAAGAAACAAGTGTCAATTAACACTAGAATTCCTGGAATTCGAATTCGAAAAGCTTCTGTATGACATCTTCTATTTGCAGTTCTTTCGCAATCTCCGTTATTAACTCATCCACGAGTTTATCGGATATCCTATAAGCGATATTATTCATTGTAAATATATTTAAAGATTAAAGTTCTTGAAGAAACTCATTTTTAACAATATTATATTTACCAAGCGACAATATCCCATGGTTTATTTTGTGTATTGCTAGAGTACATTGGAATCGATTGCATTAAACGCTGATATTCGCGCTTGTATTTCAAAAAGTTCATCTCAGTCTCTTCAGAAACAACAAGCTCGATGTTATTCAGTGAATCTAGCATAAATTTTCCTTCTTTCATCTGTTGTATTCAGCATATAACATTGATTAATATGTTTTCTATTTTATCAAAATATTTATAGTAATTATTCATTTATAATTTACCTTCGTCTCGAAATCTGGCAATTTCATTAAACTCTCGCAATCCGCTTGACACGACGCATCGCAATAACGAGGCACTTCTGGTAAATTTTCTCTCGACGATACACAAATCAATTGCATGTTTTTACCGTTTTTTCGCATGCCTGTTAAAGTTCTTTAAAAACAAAATACTAATTTTAGTTGTCTTATGCATAAAAAATATATATATTTATAAAATACAACATTCACACACCTGTTCGTTTTAGAATATTCACATTCACAATTACTGCCTACAGAAGAATGACATATATCACAGATTGTGCTCCCGTTGATTTTTGTTTTTGCGCTTTTAAGTGATTGATATTTCTGCAGAAATTCCATTAGTGTCTTCGTAGTAGTTTTAGAGTAATCTGATTCTGTCTCAGATTCATTCTGCATGGAAATTTGCAACGCTTATAATAGAATAGAATATCAAAATAATTGAAGCAACAATCTCAAAAAAATTAAAAAGATTATCTTTTACAAAAGATAATGCACCTTATTGGAAACATAAGACATGAAGTCTGCTATAACCGGTACCAAATCAGATAAATGTTCCTCCGTAATTGTCGTCATTCTTTTCGTTAATTCATCATCATTGTTTGTGGAGGTATTCTTAACAATATTTTCTAAAGTTTCCGATTGCTGTTGATTCTGCAACTTATTAGAACATTTTCTCGATTCTTTGCATATCCTCCTTGTAAGCATTGCATCATTATGTCTTTCTTGCGTTTCAAGATTGCTGCCCTACAAAGCAGATAAAATATTTTAACTTTAATACAATGAATCTATCTTATATTATTGTAAGTAACGAATCATTTACATTATCTGAATCTATAGGTAATATATCCATCATAGTCTTTATATCTTCCTCTTTTGCGAATGTTTTATGCTTTTTAACACTAATCTGATTTGTGTTTTTAGATGTTACAGAACTAGAATATACTTGATCTGATATTGACTCATTAGGAATTTTTTTAGTGTCTATTGTATTATATCTTTTATCTCTTTGATAATAATCTAAAAGAAAATGTATAATGTAAAAGCTAAAATATCGTAAATATACATTTAATTTGTTGAAATAAAATGATTTTATACATACTAGTCTTAAGTTTAGAACTTTTCAGTTTAGAAGTTTTAGTATCCATATTATACATGCTTAACCGATTAGATAATTGTTTGCGATTGGGTCGCTTTTTATTAGTTGAATGTAAAGTAAAGGATGCCATTGATTGAGTTTTGTTAGTATTGAGGTCCTTATCCGCGTGCTGCTTCAATTTTGATAAAATGACATTGCATTTGCTTTCAATCTTCTTTCCCTGCAATTAGAGAGAGAATCTGTAAGTGTGAATCCGAATCTAATGATTCTCGCATTAACAAAACATAGTATATTATAAATTTGTATTTAATAATACTACCAATGGCAAAATATCAGTGTCTCCCGAATCAAGATAATTTAAATGAAGCCTGTCGCACATAGTCTTCAGATCAATAACAACTTGCAGTATCTCTTTAAGTTTTCCGGGATGACTTTTGGGAATAGAGGTAGGAATGTGTTTGCAATAGGCGACCAATGCCTGTAGTAACAGCTGATGTGCAGCGAGCAACTTGTGTTCGATGGCGTGCATGTGAAGTCCTAAACTTCTTTGATTCGGTTTTATTATCGCACGTGGCGAGATAACGCACATGTGTCTCTGAATATCTTTGACATATCTGTTAAGATCATACAGATAATTTCTCGAAAACCGTACAACAAATTCGGCAACGCACTGTTGTCGTCTCTGCAGCTCCTTAATCCCATCCGGTGCTGGAATATTTCTCAGTCTGAATATGATTTCGTCCAGTAATTCACAAACTCTTCTCTGCATCGTCAAGATTTTGTGCATGGTGAGCGGATCTGGTCGTATACAGATGACCCCATCCATGATGCCGTCGCGGCATGCACTGCTTTCAGGACTGGAATTGTACTCGGTACCGTTCGTTGCATGATGCAGCTGCCTCGAGGACTGTCTCTTTCGTGGTATCGCATGTCCAGAATGGGATTTTCTAACATATGATTTGTAAATCTTAGATCCATGTCTCTGTTCATAAGTTGAAGCATTATCTTCTTCGGGAATTGTGAGCAGCAAATTGGTGCTATCTGTTCCAGTATCTTTCATAACTGGCACTTTTTTCGGAGCCGAATCCCTGATATTATTTACCTATTACACGAGCTTTAGCAATTTAATCAATATATATTTATAATATTGTTTTTATAAGAAATTTGCTTACCTTTAGTTTTTTCTTTTGATCATTCTCAATTCTACTGCTGTCCTTTCTTATTCCATCTGACAAGGTATCCATCTCTAATTTTTTAAGCTCCTTATCTGCCTCCCTCATACCCTTATCTAATAGTTGTTTGATACTTTGGACAGATGGCTGAATGTCATTTGTATCATAACCATTCAACTCCTGTTGTCTGACAAAAGATGCCCAAGCATTTTCTTCTTCTTCTCGACATCTCTGTCTACGTACATCCTTTACTATGTACTTGAAATGATTTGCAGGCATGAACTTCAAAAAAAAAACAAAAAAGGAATAAGTCTCATCTGTTTTACTAGTAAAATAGTCTCAAATAGTCAAATCTGTTAAAAACAAAGATTTTGTCTACTACAAATTTTATAGCAAAGCATCACTAGAAAGATAAACAGAGTACAATAATAAATTGACTCCAAAAACCAAGCAAAATTTATATCTTTTCATATTCATTTAAATAATATATTCAATTTAAGTGTACAGTTAATTACAAAATGACAAAATCCGCTTGGTTTGTGTTGATAATCCTATTGTCAAATTAACAATCAACAAGCTCCATTTGACATTTGTTTAATGCAAATAGATGTAAATAGAAAATAAATGCGAGCTGCTTCAATATTCTGTTCGAATCTCCTGGCAAATCACTGGTGTTTTCCTAACATTTGCTTTACCGAGAGAAATGTAAACGGTCATGAATTATTCTGAGAGATTCTGCAGGCTCTCTACCTTAAAGTTATAATCATCGTTTTCATCCTCGGAAAGGAACAACGTCTCCTCATTATCGTTCAGATGGATGGATTCTGCGGGATTCAAGAGGAGTGACATCCTGGCCCGTTGGTTATGTCCGGTAGGCGCGGAGGGATGCGCTCACTCGCGTTCCCTCGGCCGTGCCATAAACGACGGATATTAAAGGAGGGAAGTACGATTTTAAAAAACGGGACGCCGCGAGGGCACGACTCCTTGCATGGGGAACGCGAAGGACGGACGTGGGAATGCGAATTCCTTGTCCGGATCGTACAGCCTGAATTGGTGCAGCATGAAAAATCGATATCTTTTCCTTGTCGGATTTATGGAGAGGTGGTGGTTCAAGGCTGTGGTTCGACCGATACTTCAATCGATCCTCCGCGATAAAACATCTTTGGCGAAATACAAAATCAAGACCGAGAACGACAACGCTAAGTCAAAAAATTTTTCGTGCATAGTATATATTTTTTCTAATTCTTTTCAAAAGAAAATATTTCGATTCGAATTCGAGTTTCAATCCAGTTTATCCAAGCTGAAACCTATGATGAATCTGAGCAGAATCGAGAGCGCGATGAGGAATGATCTAAAAGGGAGGAAAAGTACGCATCCGTTTTTTTTTTTTTTTTTTTTTTTTTTTATACGCGAAACAACAGTCGATGCGACGAAGAACGGGCATTGGGGAAGACCGCAAGTTTTTGTCACCGCGTGCTCAGAAACGTGCGCTAGGCTGCGTGAGATACGATCGGAAGAGGCGTGGGCGCGGCCACGCGTCTTGGATCAATACTCGCGCGGTTCAGCGACGACGGGTTTACCCGTGACGGATGTAATCGGCCCGGTGGTGCTCAACGCGCGATCGACTTCGTCGATCAATCAATGAGAAAGGATTAATTTCTCATCCATTCCGTCCACGTTTGGCGGGAATCCTGACTGAAATTCTCTTCGACCGATTACGCGGCGCGATTAGTTAATTCAAGGCGAGTACGATTCATCGCGGGCGAGAAAAGAATCGCGTCGCGAGCAAAAAATGATTGAGTGCCACTACGCAAAGAGGACGACTCGTCAGTCGCGGAAAACGCGCGGGATTCGAACATTGACGTTGAGCCGCGTCCGGAATCGTTTGCGATTTTTCTCGACAAAATACGAAAGCGGAAAATAGCCCCGTTGACCGATCGACTCTTCGAATCATCGTCGTCCATCGTGTTTGCCGGAAAAAAGGTTGTCGTGATAAAATCATCCGAGAATCGTTGCGTGCCGCGTACCATTGCGCTCCATATTCAAACGCCACCGGCCAATCAGCGTGCGCGCACATAGCGCGGTGACGTCATGCTGCGCGCGCAGGACGTTCTCATTCAACCTTTGGACTCTGCACTCGCGTATTATCCGTTTCTCGTCCTGCGAACTCTCGAACTGCGCGAGCTCGAGTGTATTCGGTAAAGTATCTCAAATCGGAATACGATTGATTTTCTCATGATTTTCTTCTAATTTCCTCAACGCGTACTTATTCACGATAATTACGCGGCACGTCGATATTCATATTATTTGTTCCTCGCGATCATTTCTTGGCGATGTCAAAAGACATTCCTGTTCTCTATGACGTTGCGAGATTCGTATAGTATTTAATATCCTGCGATTTTCGTTCGTGTCTTCTTATTAGCGACAGTTACGCGAAAAAAAATATATATCAATGATCGTTAGTTTTGCAACGCGTCCATCTCTATTGCATAGTAACGTTCGAGTTTTTACGGGATTATAATGGTCGCTTATTGTGTTTCTTCGTCGTTCGTTTCTTTACTTAGGTCTCATGAGTGCAAAATGATAAAATAATTTATGGACTTATGTTTTTCAAAAATAACATGAATTTCTCTATAATCAAACGTAGATTTTTTTATAGTTTTAGGCAGTATTTGGATCCTTATGTCTGTTGTAAATGATACTTTTAATTGTAAAATTGCATTTTCTTCTAGGTCACCTATGCTAGAGCATTCGAGGAAGTTTCGTTTGCATTAATAGGCTTAGCTGTGTGACAGTATTGATGTGTGACTTGAATGTGTGATACTTAAATCATTGGAAAAGATAATAGATACCATAATAATAGACAAGTGCAAAGTAACTAGGGTGAGGAATAACTTGTAATTGAGATTCACTGATAACTCCAAGATGACATCTAAAGTGCTGATGAAATTACCAACAGTGCCCTTCCCTCAGGTGAATATATGTTTATGTCACTAAATATTAAATTATTGCATAATGATTGTTTTTTATTAGATTAAAATATATTCATATCCATATTTTTAATATTCCTTTTAATTGTTAAATATTTTTTTTAACGTTAAAAATATAAATATTTGCATACGCATTGTATAATTTATCATCAATAAAATTTAATTCTTTGAATATTAAGAATTTCAAATGTTTAAATATATTAAATATATGATAAATATATAAGTCTTATATGATTATTCATATAATAGGGGAAGAAAGCACCACCAGACTTAGTTTCTTTGAGCGAGAGGAACGATGGATTTGCACATGTTAGACATCAAGGTCTGAATGTAGATAGAGTGATGCAACTAGAGCAGAACATGAAGTTTTTGCAAGAACAACACCAGGCAACTTTAGTTGCTTTACATCAGGAGATAGAATGCTTACGTCAAAGAAATAGAGGTAATGAAGATAGTGATTAATATTTATTTTCTCTTGCTTTAAATATTTCTTTTCTCTCTTGAAGTATTTTGGTTCTAATCTACTTTGTAAATCTCTACAGATTTGCAATTTCAATTAGTATTTTCCAAAAGAGCACACTATGGTGTGGCTAGTAGTCCTTCTTCGCCTGAAGATAATGGAAATGGGTTTGCGAAATCGAAGGTACTTACAATGTAACATTGTGAATATTTAATAATACTTATATACCTCTTAATTTTTTTTTTCCAAAGAATATTTTAAGCATTAATATAAAGATTTAAATTCTGATTTGAATTCATATAGGGTAGCCCAATATGTGTCAATGTAACACCTTTGCAAGTGGAGCTTCTGGAGAAAGACTTACAAGATATTAAAGTGTCATTACAAGAAGCAAAAACACATAACCAATACTTGTCGAATATCATAGAGCAGCAAAAAAAGTTAGTTGTTTTTCGGAAATGTATTATTAACTATATACAGCTGTGATGATAAACTAATGGTGCTTTTTTTCTGCAGAAGATTGGACATGGCCGAAGATCAAAGAAACAAAATTGAAGTGGCGGATATAGGAGTTCAAGTTGGAGATCCTGTGCAAGCAAGTTTAGTCGTGCTTTTGGAGGAATCGTATGCGATGGTGAAACGGTTACATAAGGAAAATGTGGATCAAAAGAAGGAAATAGCTTCATTGAGAGCGGCTTCTTCAGCAAATAATGCTGGTACCAGTAGAGGCGGACGCTCCCGTGACGGTAACAATACCCATTATAATCGTGGTTCGCCTACGAGTACAACGCAAGAACAAAACTCTCGTAAATTTCCGCCGTTACCAATACCGAGCTACTGGCACCGCAGATCAGCAAGGTACAGAATTTACAAAAATTTATTACAATATTCATTTCTACAAACTGTTGAATTGTTATAAAAAATGCTATAAAAAATGTAATGCAATTACATTAAGATATAAAAATAAGTTAAAGCTTGTATGTAAATTATTTTAGATACAGCACGAATCGACACGAGAAACAAGATCATCAGACGGATACGGATTCGACTGTTCTACCACAGCTTCAGAATGGCAGCGTGAAATCAGCGGAAGCGGGCAGTTTCGAATCGCCGTCGTATCGATCGCGTGAATACCGCAATTATGGTCGCGATGGTAATAATCGCAAGTATAGAGGTCAAGCATCACGAAGAGACAGCAATCACTATTATCATTCTCGCGATTTTAAAGACAGAAATTCCAAGGATCATCCGAGAGACGCAGATGATACTGGCGAGGGATCGAAAGATGCGAATAATTCACGGAGACAGTAGGCAAAATATATGTTGTCGATGCATAGAAATCGCGTGAAATTTGATGAGCTTCTAGTTCCTCGCGTTGGAATGCATTGAGAATTATACCAGCTGTAAGAGCTATCGGTAACAAACGATCGATGTTTTCTTCACTGGTGCTGATCGATTGCGACATTTCGTGCATATATAACATGTAATAGAATAGCGACGATGAATGAATATAAGCTGTACGATTTTCGATGGAATAATCTAGTCTGTATACTAATTTTACTCGTTATAGGCTGCCATAAAGGAATAATAGGAATTCGCGCTTTGTAGATTGACGATAATCAGCAGAGTGTTTAGCGGAAAACTATTTGCTAGACGACGAGAAGACTTTTTTCTTCCTACAAAAACGAGAGAAAACACGACCAAGAGCTCACTATAAGTGCTAGCTTTTCGGCTGACGCTCGTATGTCACAATCTTGAGCTTAATATGCGTGCAATAATCCGATGCTGTCGATGCATGTGTGTGTGTGTGTGTGTGTGTGTGTGTGTACGTGTATTAAACTTTCAATCGATAATGAAGCATTTGTCGCTTCTAAGAATCGAATCTAGTCATTTTCGTATTCTATTAAAACGACATCGTTGAACAATTTAATATTATATATACATGCAAATAAGACATACGATATATATATATATATATATATATATATATATATATACATACATATATGTACATATACATATATATATATGTATATATACTATATGTATATATACTTATTTTTTATTGATTTTTTTTATGTATTTACCAATATTGTTAATATATATTTTGTTGCGTAACCATATTTCCAAGATAAAGACAAATTGGTAGATTTAATTTCAATGTATTAACGATATTGACGATATTGCGACAGGATGTTACAAGTTACTTGTCTTACAAAACCTATGTATATTCCAATGAATTTATCTATTGATTTTATTTTTCTTTTTTAACTTATCATTCAACTAATTTTATTTGCAAATATTGAAAATTGTGGATTTCTCTACATTAACTGAAAATCTTCGTAAATCTTTCCTACCTTTCGATTACTAATTTTTAAAAATAACAGAATGTATGTAATATTAAAATTCTTTTTTAGGAGTTTATAAATATACTGCAGAATTATGTGGAAAAAAATTTGCCACATTCATAATCAGATAATATAGGAATATACTTTATAATTATGTAAAATCTTGTACGCTTGTGAATGGATGAATCATCAAAAATAATATAATATCACAACCCAACTATATGTGTAATCTATTTTCTGAAAAAAACCAATCTTCTATATTAGACTATTCTATTATTTTACATATATTAAATATATTCTGTCTTTTAATCTTTTCATTTATCATAATCATTGCTTTAAAATTTCAGATAAAATTTTGATATTTTTAATATATTTTATGATTTATTTTGTCAATTATTGTTGTCTATTTCGCATGAGCGTTATGCAAATAAAGTAAAAAATAGAACATCTTTTCAGGAAAAGTTTATTATAAAATATACCTTAGTTAAGTACATATTTAACACTACATACGTGAACAATCTCTGTAACAACTACAGACGCGATTAAAGAATTGCTAATGTAAAGAGAATTGTGAACAACTCTACAAGTGTACCCTGCAAACGGAGAAAGGCTTTTCAGGGCGGTCTGCACATGGGAGTTTTATATTAAAAATTACAATTAAAAATTACCAAAGCGATGTTACCTGCATACAAAGGAACAACGCTGGACGTTATATTTGAGCGCTGCAGTATTTATATTTCCACAGCTACAGGAATTTCAGGACGAAGCACATTCTACGCTATAACGCTGGATATCAAGAAAATAAGAATTATATTTGCATGTTATAGCGTTTAAAGTGCTATCGTTGTATTCCCGTAAGTCTTAACGTTTACATCACAACCACGAACATAAAATTACAAGAGTCAAACAGAATCGCATCGATCGAAAGCGATACGACTAAATTAAAACGTATATTGATTGTTTATCAGTCCATTAACAAATTATACAGATAGTTTCGTCGATAATAAATGTAATGACTATATAGGACTCAATCTTGACTGTATTCTACATGATTACAGGGGCTGGTATTATTAAAGAGAAGACCCAAAAATTAATCCTTCGCAATCGAAACTCGAAAATCAATTTGTAGGAGAAGCACATAAGACAATTTAAAATACTTGGAAGGATTGACAAAGGGGAGAAGAAGAAAAATGTTTTCCAAGATAAAATATTTATGCGCCTCACCCTGTATAGCCGATGTTTACTATAATCTCCATCAATGTACTTCATTCAACAGTTTATAATTTCGATCAAAATGGCCCCGAAATGTCAGTCTTTCCGTTCAAATTTTGTTAATTTCATTACAAGTAATTGAGCATGTGACTGCTGTCCAACATGACGTATCGAAAACTTATTGCTTATTCTACATTCTGCTAAAATACAATTTACATACAGCAATCGAGAAAGCGTTTTGTTCAATTATAACACATTATAAATATTACACATATAATTATTAGAATAATATATTGTTTAATTCCGATAAATTACAGCATAAATATTTTGATAACGCGCTAAGAAGCATAATATGAAACTTGCATAACAGGAGACTATATTTCTACCATTAATCTAAAAACTCTAAGTATAAGTTAAATTGAACAAAACGCTCCGTTTTATTCGATGATTAATAATTGTCATTTTCATAGAAACACATAGTACCGTACGCCTTATGTTAATTGTTCTATGATAGTTCGTACATATAAACATATAATTATCATTAAATGTTAGAAATTCGTTAAACTTGTCGTTAACAAGAAATAAATTTTAAAACTGACCTAGGGCATTTGATTATCGAATCATGAATGGCTAGTATTAATTATATTTTCTCTGTCATTCACATTTCATCTTATTGAAATGTATCTTCTACTTGAACATTCACACGCGTCAGCTTTGTTGATATAAAAAGAAAGGCAACAAATTGCATAGTCAACAAATAAATAGGAACCAGCCTATATGGTATATTTAAGGTACTAATGGACAAAAGTACGTATGACAGTAACGTAATATTCGAAATGCATAAGGAAACATTAACTGAGAGGATATTTATTTCACTTTTGTCCATTTCAACTAACAATGAATTGCAAGATAGTGCCTTTGCTCAAAAGTTAAGGCGAAAGTTAATAATCGCTACACCATCATTCTTCTCTTCTTACCATATGCTATTTTCACCACGTTCGCAGTTTCCATCACGAGGGTATCCAGTATGGTAACCGTGAGTCCATTTTTCACCGCCAGCTCGTCATGATGAAACTTCGTCCACTCATCCTCTTCGGCCTGGGCTTCTCTCGCCAGCAACTCGTCAACCCTGTCTCTGCGTTTTCTGCTCCAACGCATCACCATATTCTCTCGCTGCAGCTTCGTTTTGAAGCCGAAGAGCGTGGCAACTTCTTTATTAACGTATTCGATGAGTTCCTCGACGTTCTTCGGAATCTTCATCATGGGTTTCGTCTTCACGTTCGGCTTCGTCCAACTCGGGCCGGGTTTCTCGTATTCCGCTCGATAGACTTCCACGATTGTCTCCTTACAAAGATCGAAGAGGAAAGTGTTGTAGATCCGCCTGTCTCGTTTTACGCTCTCGCTCTTATCTTTGGTCAACTCGTAAATCTCGGGAGGAGCCTCTAAATTCGCGATGTCCTCGCCGGCCAGTTTGGCGTTGTATATTAGGGCTGTAGCTTTCTCGGTGAATGATGTCAGCTCCTCAACATTCGATGGGATCACAGCGGTGACCGGCGTGGGTGAACCGAGTGAAGTCGACAATCGGCCATCTTCCGGTGGGATGTAAGGAGGCGGTGGTTTATTCGGTATTTCTCGAACGTAGTAAGACACTTCTTCCGCTTCCAACTTTTTGATCTTAAAAACAAATATCTTCTATGTACATGCGCATTCATACGCGATTATACGCAGTGATTTAGCTGTACAAAAAATACATACCTTCAACTCGATCTCTAGCTGTTCGATCCGAAGCATTTTGGCTTGCCTGTCATGACCAGGTTGCAGGAGGGAAGCTGTACGAAGTAAGCGTGAAATATATATATATATATCGATAAATACAACAGGCAGGCAAAGAGGCAAGTTCCTCGGGAAAAGCAACACGAGCTTTCACATTACATCGGGGATTCACAATTTATATAATTAAATTAAGTGCTCTAAAAAAAGGAGGGAGAAGGACGAATCAAAAAATTGAAAAATATATGAGAGAGAAAAATTGTTTCTAATGCACATATACATATATAAAACAGTATAAAGTTATAATACTGTTTTATGTATAATATACATATATATATATATATATATATATATATATATATATATAAAATAATATATAAAGCTGTGAGATAAGGATAATTGGACATTCTATGTAACATCTGTACACGATGATAAATTCTGAGAGATTCTCGAAGGGGAAAAAAAAGATAGATGGTAATTGATGAATAATTGTGTGTGATGCATAATATTTACAGGCCTTTTTTTGTGCGCATACGGATCAATAATGAAAGTATCAAGCATTTCATGCGACACTGATTTGTACAGAGATAACAAGTCAATGTTCGTATCATTCGTAGTTTCGTGTATTACCTTTAGACAAATATAATCTCGACTTTGCTATTTGTCTGAAAATAAACAACACATGGCTATACCAGGCAACGCTTTGCACAGGAGAGCACACAGCCATTATAAAAAAACCAAAGATGTTTCTGTAGTATGTAATGTGTATATAGAAATCGAAATGTGTGTAAGTATGTATCGAGTGTATTCTGAGAATGATCAGCCCACATAAAATTGCATCGCATGATTTCGATTGAGAATGATAACAATAATTTGTAAAAAGAGAAAGAAGAAAAAAAAAATCCATTATCTCTCAACATATACATAGATTGGCTTTGAAATATGTTATTCGATGTTTGTAATTCAATCGCTCGAATAGCATTTTTCAAAAATTATCGTTTCGCGATATGTCACGATTAGACAGATTATCCTGCACATCAGATGATCTATTCGATGGCACTATCGATTGGGTCATAATGTGTATAATTTTTATATAACACACATATTTCAAATTTTAAAAATATGTACAATCGGATGGATTATATAGGATTGATTCTCTGATTCATACGTTAGATACGAAACTCGAATCAGTATATGGTAGAATTGACGATATTAACAACTCTGTATATTGTCTATTCTCTACATTTCTAATTTCGTTTATATTTATATGCATGTATATGTATGTATATTTATATATGCATACGTATACACTTATTTGATTATTGCGATAGGAGAGCGAGAATACCTCTTAATTCGTCGATCATAGTTTCGATGTCCTTGTCAGACGCCGTGACGATGGACGCAGAGTGGAAATTAGTATCCATATCGATGTTCCGGTTCGTCGCCTTGGAGCCACTCAACAAATCATCATCTAGGATATCAATGTCCAATCTCGAGTCATTAAAATCTCTCGGCGAGTCCATCTCGATCTCGGATACACCCCTTGGAGTATCGCTGGCCTCGCTGGATTCGGATGAGCCATTTTGCTCCTGCAGCTGCGAGACTCTCTCGCGCAGCTCGTGTATTATTTGAGAAGACTTATCGTCTGCGTCATGCTCATCTAATCTCAAAGGAATCACGCTTTTCTTCTTGGACAAATCGTCCGCATCGCTGACCTCTGTCGACCGACTTCGCCTATCTTGCAATTTTACTCCTTCCTGGAATCGATCCCTTGTTTCCTCCGTTACTTCATACGATTTTTCCTCGAGTTTGTTCGTCGCTATTCTATTTCTCTCGAGGGACGACTCTCTATTGTCAATTGCAGAGATTTCTACACCCAGATTACTGATCTCTTCCGTTGCACTCGGCACACTCTGGACACTTCTCTGATTATTTTGCGAATTGTTCGAATCCGACGATGATTTCTGCGATATTTCGTCCAATATTCTTAATACATCCTCTGATTTCTGGGTAGTCCGATAGCTATCCGGTAGATTGGCAGATTTCTTCGCGGGTGTCCTCGGGAGATCATTTTTGTCTAAAATTTCGGACACCTCGAGACTCTCCTCGGATATGTCCTCGTATTCGGGATCCTTTAATATCTCGAATGTTTTGTTAATATTTTCAATTATTGGTGCATCCGACATCACGACTTCGTCATACTTCTCGATTTTATCCGTCGTCTCTTCTTCAGCCTCTTGTCCAGTCTGCGTAGATACTGCGTCGTTTATCACCGATTTAGGAGAATCGCGCAGTGCAACGGGTTTTTCTACAGTGTCCAATCCACTCATAGCGACTTCCACCAGATTGTCCAGTTGCTCGCCTTCCGAGCTATCATGTTCGGAAATTGATTCTAAACATTCCTTTATCTCTATAGACGTAATGCCTTGGCTACGTTTGGTAGCGTATTTATTTTTGTCCTCGTCTACATTGCACGTGGCGAATTCTTCCTCTTCAGCCAATTCGACTTTAGCATCAATTTCAAGTTCCGATAATACGTTATCCTCGGCACTACTCGAATCCAGCTCCGTTATTATAATTTCTTGTACTTCTGATACCATTTCACATGGACTCTCCTCATTATCGATTTCGACTCGTAAATTTACATCTATAGTAGTTTTATTATCGTCAACTGCTCGTAACAAAGTATCCACTATTTCTTCATGATTACTAGATTTATTATTTTCGCAAATATTCGCAGGAATTTTATTACTTTCATTTATATCTCCAACATTTGTTTCGCTTGACGCTTTGTTATTTAATATCAAATCATCTGCTGTAGTTCGATTATCTAGACTGATGTCCATATCACATAAGAGTCCTTTGAAACGACTATCTACGCTTTCCTCATCATTTTCCACTATATCTTTAACTCTATCTAATAATTCAGTCATAGAATCTGACATTACATTATCGAGTTTTTCATCTTCATTATTAGGAATGCTCTTTTCTTTATTGTTTTCTCTAGCTATTATATCCAATATATCATCGAGATCGTCATTACTCTTCGTCATTTGGGATTGTGTTAATGTGATGTTAAACGTGACGTCTTGTACATTGATAGATTTCTCTTTTGGAAAAAGGCCAGATGCATCAGCATCGCTTATTAAATGTTCATTTTCAGCTTCTTTATTCGCTATGTCATCGACGTGTGATACATTCTTTTCTGAGAACTTATTCATAGCATCCGTATGACTCCGTATTGAATCCGTATGACTCAAGTCCGATCTTGAATTCGCAAATTCTTCACGTACTCCAGTACTAATCTCATCTTGCGGAACTTCGAACGATTCAGACGTCGTCCAGTCATTCTTATCTTGAGAAATATTACTGATGATACGCGATTGGTTTTGATCGACATTAGACGCAAGTGTCATTGAATTTGTCACAGTATTGTCGAGCGCCTCCGTGTGAATATCCTCATCGAGGTTCTTTGATATGAGGATCTTCGTATCATCAACGTCACTTCTGGCTTCCACCTCGGAAATCTTTTTCGACGACTTGTAATTTTCGCCGGCAAGAATATGCGAGCTTGAAACTATGCTAGGCACGCTTCGTGAGTCATCTTGTGATATCGTTTTGTAATTTTCCTTTGAACGATGACCGGCGATGATGGGAGAATGCACTAACTCGGTGCCAAAGTGTTCAGAAAATTTCAGTAAATGCGCTTCTTCCACTGGACTTTTTACAAGATCCTTTTCAAGTTTTGTTTCACTTAAATCACTTTGTTCATTTATATCATTCTTCGAATTATCGATTTGTTTTGCTGTATTCTTGGCAAGATCAAGACTCTTTCTGCTTTCTGATACTTTAGAAAGTATCTCGGAAATCGATTTTATACTGAGCTCGGAAACGAAATCATTTAATAATTCTTCATTTCCATTTTCTAATACTAAAGCTGGGTCACCACTCTTAGTGTGTTTTGACAGAATAGATTTCTCGATTTCATTCATAATTTCTTTGCTTTTGGCTTCGTAGTCAATTTCGCGAGGCGATTTAGAAATGATAGGAGCTTCTTCTGGAATTATTGTCGATATTTCATTAATTTTGTCTGATAAATATTTATCATGACTTAAATCATTAGAAGATATCAATTTTCTATTATTTATCGACATAGAAAGTGATTCATCTATTTCCGTTTCGGCCGACGCTGTTTGCTTTCTCTCGTTTTCAATATCAGTTGTTTTATTACTAAAAATCGATTTAGATATTATTTCTGATATATCTTGCGACGTATTCCTTTCATCATTATCTACTTTCGACTTTTCATTTGTTTCGTTGCTTAAACGTGACATTATTTCCGAAAGCGCTTTAATATCTTTTTCGATAGAACTTATATCCTCGCTCAAATTCTTATTATTTAACTGTAGAAAATCTAACTTTCTCGAGTAAGTAAGTATACTAGAATCAGCGGCTGTAACACGTGCAGCGTTTTCCGTGGAGTACTCAGATTTGCTCGGAATAGATTTGGAGTTTTCGGTGTTTTCTACTTCTTGAATCTCAGATAGTATTGTAAGAGTCTTCGGCTGAGATTGACTAGTAATTAATTTATCATTCGCCGATTCGGTGTTGATAGTACTGTGATCTTCAAATCGTGTATCCGATATCGTTTGCACCTCTAATTCCGATTGCATATTAGGATCGGTTTTAGCATCTTCCGCATCGTGCGATACGCCATTCTGTTTCATTTTGACGTTCGTAGTAGATTCTTCGATTTGTCTTTTCATAGAAAGAGCATATTTTCCAACATGTGCATCATTTGAAGTCGATGATTCTGAAAGCGCTGTTCGAATTTTATTATGTGCTTCCGTCGATGCATAATCGCCAAAAATAATCCGACTATCGTTGAGATCCGTAGTACCTTTTAATTCTAAAGCGCTTGCGCTTTTAACCGTGGACTTTGTAGACTTTTGAGAGTTATATTTCTCATGTTTATAACCATACACCACAGGCGTTATGATTTTCGATAAATCCTTCTGCTGATTTCTCGTTGACAGAAGATCAGATTCCGATCTGGATCTCAATAAGTCGCTACTCTTGTAAATGTCCTGTATTCTCTTAAGTGGTATTTCAGGTACTTTGAAGTCAGCCAATGACTTTGGCTCTATCGCTAACTTATCCGTTTCTTTAATAGCTTTCTTCGATTCCAGTTTTTTGCGCATTTCGTGAATAGTCGTATCATACTTCTGTAAAGTATAAATAAGAATCTCATAAGAATATAATAATCAAACAATTATTCATTATATACTTACTTTGATTTGATTCAACAGATTTGCTTCCAAAGCACGCAATTGCTTCTTCGCTTGTTTCTTTGCTTCTCTTTTTAGACGCGCCATTTCGAGACGTCGCTCCGCTAATTTTTCAGTGAGAAGGCCTATCCTTCCTTCGACATCGCTCGTATCGGAAGACACAGTAGTATCTATAAAAGAGCGTAGATCTCTCTCTGATCGTGATCAGAGTTTGAAATTATGCAAAAAGCTATATTATTAATAAAATAATAATTTGTCATGATTATTGTAATATCCGCAAAACTCGAAACTAAAAAAATCATTTTTTTCATATTTAAATTATAGCTACAACTCAAGCTTCATTAAAAAATTAGTGTACAATCCAAAATGCTTAAAAAAATTAAATTTATATATATATATATATATATTATAAATTATAAATTTATATATATATATATATATAAAAAAGTATATTTATATTACCCCCTCCTTGTTGATACAAAACATTAGATGCTGCAACGAGTTTAAATGCTGTCTGCTCCATGCGACTGACACGGTCCTCTTCCGCTCTTAACCTTGCGTGCCACGCCATCCACTCCTCGACGCAGTTCTTGCGGGATGCAAGTGCAACTTCGCGTGCATTCAAAATTCTAAAGAGAACAGGAGAAATCATACAGCTCCAAGAATATGCTGCCTGTGCATGCCTGTTACGCGGATTGCTTCTGCAGAGAATCTATTTTTACAATGCTTTACTTGATGTGGCATGGAGATGCATGGTTTATTATTAGATCTCCTGACAAGACTGTAGTGACTCAAGATTTTATTAACGGGACACACGCGTATCGCGTTGAATAACGTTTCCGAAAATTTGCGGTATTAAAATAAGAAAAGAAGAAGTATAGATACAAAAATAGATAAATACATATGTGTACTTACTGTTCGAAATCTTTATCTTGTGATCTAAGAACTATAGACCTCGAGAAATTCTTTTCGCTTTCGCCAGAACTGTGATGGGAAACGGTAAAAGTACTAATTTGAGACGTAGATACATTTTGAGTATCTTGTTCGTTCCTCGCAAGATTCCTTTCACCATTTTCATATTTTTTGTTTGAAACTTGAATGGACCCGTTCTCCTTACTCTCATTTGTTACTTCGCTCGATAATTTCGCACTTTTATCTTTGATGGTCTTCGAATGTTTAACAAGTGCCTGAAGTGAAGTTTGACTTTCGTTATCCAATTCGCCCAAAATTGAACTTTCTTTGTCGTTATCTAACTGAAACAAATCGGTTTCCACTTTTGTCCGTTTATCATGATGCTTAATAAGCTCCTCTGATATATGAGAGTTTGATTTAGATCGCGATATATTTTCTGTTAATATACTAGAAGACGATTTTGTTTTCTGATACTTGGAACTTTTACGCTTGGAGCTTGTTTTTAATTCGGCATTATGTTGCAATTTCTTAGATATGTCTTTATCATTCGTAATGGACTTATCAACCTTTCTAGAACTCTTACTTGTATTCGTAAATATTTCAGAGATTTGTGACTGCGTCGTCTTTGAAACAGTATCTTGAACTATCGTATTTATTTCTTCCTCTATAGATTCACTATTAGCGGTTACTACGTTAGAAGTTAAGTCTTTTTCTTTTGCAATCGTCGCGGTTTGTATAGAGGGGTCTGTTATTTGTGATGTTCTCGATCTTTTAGATAACTCTTCCACTAACGTATCAGATTCAGATTTTACATAGTCAGATGCTAGTGTATCTGCTATTGGTTTCGACGACTGCGGCACTTTTATTTGATCTTGATTTTCCAAAAGCCGAATATTTATTTTCATAGGATGGCCTTGTATCCGTTTCGATTCCATATCCAATTGATTCTGTTTCTGCCGCAGAATATCCGCTCTGGGCATTTTTTCTTCGTACTTTGGAGATCTCAGCTTATATTTCGACATATCGCTTTTCTTTTGTATCTGCACAGGACTTTCCTCCTGTTCTTTACTCTCATCGAATTTTGTTGCAGATGTGTTACTCTCCTCAGCTAAACTTATAAATGCGTTGGACTTGAGCAAATCAAGCTTGGATATGTCATTCTCGGATGCATGCAGACCTGGATCTATTTGAGACCGATCATGGTGAGATTTATCTGAATCAATTAGTGAGCTCATAGAACTATTACTGCGTATATCATAGCCTTTCATAGGGCCTGATAATCTTCTCGGTGATTGACTATCAGCGCTTCTCTTTAATTTCGTTAAAATACTCTTCGTCGACATTTGCAAATTAAACATATCTTTTTGTTTTTGTAACATACGCTTCCGTTCTTGACTCGTAATTTCGTACAATAATTTTAATCTGTCAATAAATAAAATAATTTATTACGGAATATTCAAAAATACAAGTATAAAATCACGTAATATCACTTACGCATGTATTTCGTCCTTCTCTTGTTGCAGTTTTAAAAGCAGAGCTCTTTGTTTTTTCTTAACAGAACGACTGTCTTGTCCGGTATCTTTCAACACACGTTTTTGTTCTTCTAACTCCACCAATTTTTTGGTTTTGTCATTTAACGTTTTTTCCCGATTCTTAAATAACTCTTCAATTCTAAATCTACGCTGATTCTCATCTTGTAAAAGTCGTGACAGCTAAAAAAAATGTAAAAAATATCCAATTAATATATATACAATCATAAAAATGCTAACATAAATATATTATAAATAAAATATAGCTACCTCTGAACCTATATACTGATTAAATGAACACGTTATATCTCTAGTGGAAATACTAATTTCAGTTCCAGTCTCTGTTTTTATCGATGAAGTGGTTTCGTGTAAACTAATTTCTGACATGGTTCTTATTCTGCTGGGTAAAGATAACTCTTCTACTTGGTCCAAATCTTTGAATTGTTCGGCCGAATTTAAGGTCATATACTGGGGAACTTGGGTTTCCCTCACGAATGGTTCATATGCGTTTTCACAAATTTCTGATAATCTATTTTCCGCGTGTCGTTCATCTGCTGATATATCCGTTTGGGTCGCTATATCATTCACCGTTTGAGTTTGTACCTCCGCCACTTTAATCATAGCTTTATTAAACTTCCCATAATTAAATCCATAACCAGATTCATCGACTTTGCCTTTCGAAATGTAATGTTCTCTATTGAAATGCGCTTCATCACTTGATTTTCGAGCTTCAGTGATGTCCTTTTTTATATAGTCAACCGAATTCCATGTTGCTGTAAAAAATATTTCAAATATTTCAAATAACATATCTAACATACATAATTTCACGAATAATAAATTTCTTACATTTCTCAACAGTATCGTTATCAATTGCAGCAGCGGCACAATTTTCTTCAGTTTGCACTTTTTCCAATTCTTCATTTTTCTCAGCAATTTTCTGTGGATTTTTTTGTTCTTTCATCTCGCACTTGTTGTACAAACACTTTTCAACGTCCATAACTTGTCTGAGAGACTCGTTATAAGAATCATAAAGATGTAGTTCTGCCTGAAATTGCATATGTAAAGCTGTTGGATGTATCTGAAATTTCAATGTACTTTTACTTTATTAAAAACATATTATATGACTAATAAAAATGTATGATACATGTTTATACACACCAATTGTACCTCCTCATCTTTCTCAGATTGTATCATCGGTTTATACTTTGGACATTTCGTTTCTACTTCCGAATCGCTGCTTTGCATCAAGTATCTCCTTCGTTTAGATTTAAGCATAAGAAGATTCATCTTTTCTGGCGTTAACAAATTTTGAAATTCTGTTGGAGAATAACCATCCCTGAGAGAGATTCTTCTAGAATCAAATAATGCCTCTGGCAGTGTATTGATATCTACATCATTTGAATCATCATTAGTAATCGTTTCTTTAGTAGTAATAACGCTTTGAGAACATGACTCTTCATCTTTTTTAATGCTTGCAGATTGCGTCATGGAATGTTCTGCATATTTGAAATTCTCTGAAGTTTTAGTTGATCTAGTTGAATTAATACTTTGTTTACTCTCCGTAGGTGTTTCGAGATCTTTACTCTTTGATGATTGCGTAGAATTTACAAAATAAGCGCTTATACGATTTTTGGAATTATTTGCTTCAGACATAAATCCATCATTTTCTGATAGTTCTGAATTAACGCTGTGGATTTTATCTTCACTCTTGTTCAACATTTTACTTTTGTCTGATGTTCTCTTCATTTGATCTTTGTAAATAGTGCTTAACTTATCTTGTTTCAATAATTTATTATCTGAATCAGATTTATGTTTCAAGTCTTCTCTCTCTACTTCAGGATTTAGCTTAAGAAAATAATGGTTTATGTCTTTAAATTTGTTCTCAGTGCTAGATAAAACACTCGTATTATAATCTCTTAACGTAGTTTTATCTAATTCTTTCCAAGATGGAAAAACTCGCGACTCATTGGATGTTTGAATCTTGGATTCTAGAAGATTGTCTCTTGTTAATTCTGCAGACTGCGTATTAAAGGATCTTTGTCTTTTGTCATCTTTTTTTGCAGTGGACGCTACAAAATTTTTATCTTTCGATTTTGATGAAAAGTCATTACTTTTCGTAGCATGGAATGGTCTATCACTCTTTGGTAATGGTAATCTAATATCGCTAACATCTTTTTTGGAGACATGTCTTGGACTTCGACTGCGTTTTACTTGATCCTTCACAGATTCATCCCTCTTTACAAATAAGGAATCATCCTTTTTCATCCTTTTAGATCTATTTTCCTTTTCTCTGGAACTGTCTCTAACATGTTCTTTCTTTTTGCTTAAATTAGATGCTATCGAAACATTTGGTGCTTTTAATGGTTCTATACTTTCACAATTAATGAATGATTCATCCATGGAAAAATCTAATTTTCTTTGCACTCTTTCACCAGTTCTTAAACTCTTATCAGATCTGTCATGCGCAAATTCTTTTGCAGCTATTTCAGATTTCATGGAAGACAGTTCCTTCGAATTAGAATTTTCTCTGCTGGAGAAATCCAAAGTTTTTGGGGAGATTTTAAGATCTGGTACTTTTAATGGTTTAATGAAGTCCATATTTTCTACAATTTGATTTTGTGTATTCAAATTTTGTATACTATTTGTTTTTAATATTGAAGAAATAAAACTATTCTTTGCTTGAGAACTTGAATCATGTATTTTGCCAATATCACTACGATCATCTAAAGCAAGCTTTTGTTTCACAGCACTGATAAATGTAAAGGGATATGGCTGTACAGGATGATAAGATAACACATTTTCTAAACTATTTGGACCAATTGCAAGAGTCTGTAAATCAGCTGATTGTTCTTTAAAAAGTCGCTGTTGTACCTTGAATTCTTGATTAATCTGTGCTGCCTGCAATAAAAAAATTATATAAAATTTCATACATATTTAAATATAGATCATGTAAATCAATAAAAAAAAAATAACTACTAAAAAAAAAACACTCACAACAGCGGAAGTCTCGGTGCGTTTTGCGATAACATCTGGATCTGAGAAGAAAACATATCTTTTTTTATCAACAGATTCCTCTTTTTGGCTACTACTCTTCATATTCTCATTTCTGAACTATATAGATAACATCCCATAAAATTCACATTGTCATCCATATTCCTCGTAAATGCATGTATGATTATAATGGAATGCAGTACAGCATCTGAATAATACAAGAATTGCAATTTAATGTCAATGAAAATATATCTCTTAACAATGCAAAAAATATATCTTTACATTTAATGAAATAATCCTATCGTTTATAACAACGTTGTTTATCCGCAAGACTTGTAATCAAAATTGAGAATCCGCGAATCGATTATTTTACAACGTTGCTCCGTCCTTACTTATTTACGTTTCTTTAGTGCTTGTACAAACTTGAAACATCTAAGTACAATGACCAGAGAATGACCATGAAAAGAGATGAACTTAATTAAGGCATCGTAGAAACGATTCTCTCCCTCAATCCAGTGTAATTTCTTCAGTGACGAGCGCAATCGCGCAGGAGAAACGTGACATCTCCACGGAAAACGGTAATTGCATACATATTACCATACGCACACACATACACAATACATATATATCATGTACATGCCAATCATGTACGCACATTGATTTGCGGCGCCGTATTCGAAAGATTTACAGCCCAAGACGGTACAATTCGTGACAATATCTCGAGGCCAGACCTTACTATGAGACGTCCCGTAGAGGCGTCGTGCGACGTTCTCTTCTTCTTCTACACAATGTGTGTAAATTCCACGTACACGTCGCGTGTGAGTGCGTGCGCGCGCGCGCGATACGCACGCTCTCAGCAGTTTGTCACAACGACCGTTTGTAAACCGCGATCACGTGACACATCGGAACTTGCGGCAAGTCGTCGCGCCCGTTCGCTCATCTACATGTCCTTTCACATGTCCAACATTACAATACGATTGGTCAATTTTTCCTTCGAGATCTCGAATAAATTTCTAGCATCATGAACATAAAGTCTTGTTCACGAAGCTAAAAATTGGTCCGAGATCTTGGATGGAAAGAGAACTAATCAATCTGATTCTGACCAATCGGAAAATTTTATATTTAATTGACCAATCAGCGTTATCAGTTATCTCTCTCTTCAGATCTTTTGACGGTTCACGATCTTCAGATGGTCCACGGGAAAATTTCTAATAGCAGAAAGAAGCCTGAGGATTGGTTTATAGAGGCCGTAATCTGTTAACCGTATACCGTAACCGTAAAAAATTGGCCAATCACAATCGAATTATAAAAGAATAATCGACTATTCGTCAATTTTATAAGCATAAGTTAACAGATTATGGCCTCCATAAATCAACCCTAAGATTTCGGCTGATGTGAATGGACATGACCAATCGCAACAATAACCAGTGAAATCTCACGTTAGATTGGTACATTTTTTTAAATCTAAAATTGTGATCCAATTAAATACAAGAAATCACTAACTACGATTGTTACTAAACCGGTTTAACGTTGCCGTATAAACGCAGTAATAGACACTTCCCTATAGTGTTGTCGCATTTTGTGTGTAGAGGTCCTTAGTGGATACGACCGACGTCACAGACATCAATTCGTATACAGACCGTTTAAATTCGAAAAGGTAACGGCATGTGCTTTCTGTGGCGTCGCTTCTTGACGTGAATTACGCATTTTCTTTCGTGCAATAGATTGATACTTTGAAGGAATTGAGGTATGTATGTAATGATGCATAATTTGAAGTAATATCGTTTTTAAACTGACGATGTTATTCCTTTCCGAAAGAAATAAACGTAAAGGAACGATGGACGATCAACCAGAATGGAAGCCCGTCATGCAAGGATTTGACGTGGAACAAGAAGAAGCATTAGAAAAACTGCGGAAGAACTGGGAAGAGATCGGCTGCACCAAAGATATGCGAATGATATATTATAAACAGGCTCGTACTCACATGAGTGATTTGCTGAACGAAATGGTGACAGAGGCAGAATCAAAGATGCAATTATTGGTGGAAAACATAAAAGATCTGTTGAAGCAAACATCGACGCTGCGTACGGAACTGCATTTAGACGTGATGCCCAAAAATTATGATCAAATTCCCTTATATGAGGTTGAGCAAATACTTCAGACAGATCTGCAAAATCTGGAATGTATGAAGAAGGAACGCATGATGATTTTGGAGGAGTTGTTGGCAAAAGAACATAACATTTGTAAGAAGTTGGGCTGCAAGATGCTGAACGTTGCCATTGACGTCTTGCCTACTGAGCAGGAACTTGAAAGTTTTAAGCTTTATTTACAAAAACAGGAGAATGAGAAGATACGCCTCGAGAATGTTTTTATGGATATACGTCGTTCCATAATAAAGATGATGGATGACTTGGATAGATCACCATCTTCACAATTCGAACAATTAATCTGCAATAATCCCGAGGAATTTGTTCTAAATGCAAGCAATCTGACAAAATTGAGAGAATTCAGAGATGAGCTGAATATGCAAATGGAAGATATAAAGTGCTGTGTTGAAAAAATGAAAGAAGATTTATTGGCACTGTGGAAATATCTTGATGAACCTGCAGACATCTGTCAGTCATTCCTTGAGAGATATCCTGGTTATACTACTAGTGCTGTAAATGCTCTCAGTGCAGAAATAAAACGTTGTAAGGAAAAAAGGAAAGAGAACATTTGTAAATATGTCACACAAATCAGGTCCGAATTGCGGAAATTGTGGGACTTATGCAAATACAGCGAAGTAGAGAGAAATACATTTGCACCATTTTATTCCGATACATTCACCGAAGACTTATTGACGTTGCATGAATTAGAAATGGAAAGGTTGCGCAAATTTTATAACGATAATCGAACAATATTTGATCTTTTGGATCAACGCGAAAATCTCATAATGAAAATAAAGGAATTACTTCAACGTGCAAATAATCCTGATCGTTATCACAATCGCGGAGGTCAATTATTGATGGAAGAGAAAGAGCGAAAAGTGATACAAAAGAAGTTGCCTAAAATAGAAACAGAATTAAAGCAATTGATCAATGAATACGAGACTAAGCATAATCAAGTATTTACCATTTATGGTATATCATTGGAAAATGTTTTGACAGAGACTTGGGAAAGTATCACTATTGAGAAAGAAACGTTGAAAAGAGCTAGGAAAGAGGCAAAAGATAAATCGATTAAGAAATCACCTTTAAATAGTTCTAAACGAACACCTGGCATGTCTCATCTGAGCATTCACAGAGGTCCAACATTGGGACTATCAAAACGCAAATTGTTCAGTCCATCTCCCAATTCTTCGATAAAACGTAGAAATAAAAATGGTGATAAACATAAACCCACTGTTATCACCGGGACTAAGATCAGAAGAAGTGGAAGATTTTTGAAAACCAGCGTTCAAAAAACAAATAGATCTCCGAAAGGAAAACAGAGAGGAAAGGGGTCGTTATCACCTAGCATCACAGACACGACATACAATCAGTTCCAGGGCCACATGACAGGCAGAGAAGAATTGCACAGCTCGATGCTGCCGGAACAGATATTGAGGAGCACCAACAAGATCAATATCAACAAAACACCGATACGAACACCCATAAAACCACTGCGAAAACATCTTTCGGCAGCGACAACACCTGTCACTCACAACTCCGCGCGCAAACTGCCACATAGTCCTAGAGTCATTAACACTCCAAAATTAGCAACGGCCCCGAGTAATTTACCTTTTATTTTTTAAACAAAAATATAATCAATTATTAAATAAACTTTCTCGCTTACGAGAACGATATGGAAAAAATTTGAATGATACGAAAAAGAATCCTTTCTTCAATCGTGCTAAAGATTTGTGTAACAAATCTCAAATTTTATCATATGTAATATACAGTACAAACGAGATATATGTTATTGCTTTGGTGAAGTCAGAATACATAAATCTATCATATTACTTCTTATATCGTCGAACGCACAGTCGTGATTAGTTCAAACTAATTAACTTAAGTTGATAGAAATAATAATTAGTTGTTAGATAAGAGAGCACACATTATTTAAAATATCTTATTGAACAGGAGTGAGTATAGCTCGATGCAATTTTTATATACGCAGCTAGTATATTAAGTATATTAAGATTAAATGTTTATTAATATTGCACATATCTGATTTACTGATAAGTTAATGTAAAAATATTGGAAATTTCGAAATTCTAAGTGAAGTAATGCGTATGTATTCCGAGCGAAGCGGATTTCGAAAGGCTTATACTTTAATTGCTCTTTTAATGTACGTACAAAACAATTTTTAATATTATTTCCAAATATAAATAATTTTTTTACAAATTGAAAACATTTTCTCGTTATAAAAATTTTTTTCTATCTTAATTCTGTTGCTCGTGTACGAGCGTGGTGATCTCTCTCTCTCTCTCTCTTTTTCTCTCTCTCTGTCTGTCTGCTTTCATATCTGTGGCGCGCACGTAATTGTACACAGGTATGTGGGACCCAGGAATGCCAGACCATATACGTTGCAGCCACGCTGCAGCACGTGGAGGGGATAGGCTGGCACGCATCTAGCGTGAGCGCTCGTCCGTACACTGCGCGGATGGGACCTACAGTTTAATATCGATTCCGAACAGCAAATTTTTAATAGAGAGATGCTCTTTAATAGAGAGATTTACTCTCGGTGATTTGCCATTATCTTCCGAGAAGAGACGAACATAAATATTTTGGCTCTGCTGAGAATCAAATCCGGAACCTCTCTAGCATAGACTAATGTTAAATCACGCTCGCACAAAATAAATAAAGTTTAATGACTTAAAATTTTTATGTATTGTTTAATGCAATTTATAATAATAAAATAGATAATAATTAAATACATTAAAAGATTCAGATATTAAAAGATTCAAATACATATATTAAAATTTTTTTACTCTTGTGACGCTTTGTTAAAATAATAAAATATATCTTCTCAAATCTTACAACTCATTTTTGACTACGTAACTTAGGTTACGTTCGGAAACACCACTCGTGTATCGTTTTATCCTTGTTTAACATTCGATGAACAACAAGGATAAAATACGATACATGGAGTCAGTTCGGGTGATGTTTCCGAACGTACCCTTATTTTGACGCTGAGAGTTTCGAGCATCAACATGAAAAGGTGCCTTAATATGAAAAATAGTCCACTGCTATGGACTTAAGATTATGCGTTTTTTGGATCAGGTTAGTTTGTGTTAATTCGCGACATTGTATGGTTGTTTCTCGAACATCGTTCCTTTTGAAATGGAAATGTATGAGTGAGTTGATTATTTCATTATCTCTACAGAAAAAGGAACATCGTTGACGTTTGAGAATAGAATCGAAAATGGGTGATATAAAATCCTTCTTTCACCAGTGGTGTGCGAAAAACGGAAAGGAACCGCAATTCGATGTTAGACCGACAGGTAAATATGTCCGTTGTCCGTGTTGTGTTTAATTTTTTTTTTTTTACGAAAGACAGATTGACGAGTTTTCACATTTCGCAGGACCGAAACACAGGCAACGTTTCCTCTGCGAATTGCGTGTACCTGGCTTCGATTATGTTGGTGCGGGAAATTCTACCAACAAGAAAGATGCCCAAGGAAACGCCGCGAAAGATTATGTCAACTATCTAGTACGTACAAATCGTGTGAATCCGAACGACGTGCCGCAAGATTTGACGACACAGCCAGCGATTGCACCGGATAGCATCAAGACAGAAATCACAACACCGACAAGATCGGTATTCCAAGGAGGCATGGGACCGAATGATATTGGTCAGGCCTATAGACCTTACAATGAACGTGGCCAAAGTAATTATACATACATGGATAGGCTGGCTGATCAAAAGAAAGTGGAAGATGCAGAAGACGTTGATGTAAATTCAGGGATACATGGGAACTGGACAATAGAAAACGCCAAGTCTAAACTCCATCAGTTCATGCAAACTAACAAAATTAATGCTGATTACAAATATACCTCGGTCGGTCCGGATCATACGAGGTATGAAGTCTTGCAATGGACCTTTTTCTAGCACATTGGATTGACATTGCAATGCAGTATAGCTCAATTTGTATCTTTTCATTTCAAGCAATTGCTTGCCATTTGTACTATTTGAGATTTAACAGGACCATCTTGGAGTACATTGTCTACTCTGAACTTGAAGAGGCTCAAGAAAGTAGCCATCAACTTTCTTGGGCAGAAACAATGACGTTCAACCAAAACTTTTATTAAAATGATTTAATAATAGTTTTGGTGCGATTATACAAAGAAATTTTTTCTCAATGTATTCCAATGTGGTCGTCTGTGACATCTTCAAATAGTAAGTCATTATTATTTATTATAATTAATTAAGGGAATAAGTGGAAGAAAAAAATTTATCTTTAAAATAGATATTTCTTATGCAAGAAATAAACTAATTAATTATTTTATATACTTTGGCAAATTTTATAAAAAATCTACTAACAATAAAATGTATATTGACTTTTTGTGATGCTAATAAAAATAAAAATTATTTTTTTGGTTTGTGTTACTAATAATTGTTTTCAATTTAGTTGTAAATATCTTAAGTATTTTTTTAAACTTTTCTTGTTTAAAGTATATTGTCAATTCTTTCACATTTCTTCCCTTAATTATTATATTGACAATATGTAACATGGTTCACAATATCTATAATAGAAATTATTTTTCATATTTTTCAGGAGTTTTATGGCAGAAATGACTCTTTATATTAAGCAACTTGGACGAAGTATGTTTTTATTTAAATATACTTAATTATATGTAGTGATAACATAATAATTTCTTAATATTTTAACTTATTTCAGGCATAACTGGCCGCGAAACTGGATCGAACAAACAAACGGCTTCAAAAAGTTGTGCTTTATCTATCGTTCGTCAACTGTATCATTTAGGTGTTATTGAAGCATTTAGTGGTACATTAAAAAAAAATAAGGATGCTGAACAAATGAAGCCTTATCCTGTTAAAATTTCACCAGAATTGGAAAATCAGATTCTCGATGTTTTAACGAGTTTGGAAATAAAACCAGTTGATATTAATCAGGTATGAATTATTAATAATGTCCTTTTTTATATGTATGTATAAATGAGTAAATTGATGTATACATCAAAATATCTAATTGGATTTGTTTATTTAAAATAAAATGTTTATTTAAAATATAGTTGCCCTCTGTACCAAAAGGAGAAAATGACACTTCAACTACTGGTGTATCTTTATTGACGAATCAAGTTTTGGATGATTTTATATCTTCAGTGCCGCAACCCGCCGGTGTTGTAAGCTGGTCACCACCTCAACCAAATTGGAATCCATGGGCAGGATGTAACATAGATGAGGGACCACTGGCGACGATATCTTTGGATCAATTGTCGGAAGATTTAATGAATGAACAGCGTGAAAAGTTGCAACAAGATTCCAGTTTACAGGCAAGCATGAAGGAAAGATCAACTTTGCCTGTTTTCACTAAAAAAAATGAGATTATGAACGCGGTTAATGAAAATCCAATCATTATTATACGTGGAAACACGGGATGCGGTAAGACTACACAAGTTTGTCAGTTTATTCTGGATGATTATATCGCGTCCGGCCAAGGTGCGTATTGCAGCATAGTTGTGACTCAACCCAGAAGAATCTCAGCTGTATCTGTAGCTGACCGAGTCGCCATCGAAAGATGTGAAACTCTAGGCCAATCAATCGGATATTCTGTGAGATTTGAATCCTGCTTACCAAGGCCATATGCTAGTATAATGTTTTGTACTGTGGGAGTACTCTTGAGGAAACTAGAGGGCGGTCTCAGAGGTGTGTCACACGTTATCGTCGATGAGATTCACGAGCGAGACGTCAATTCGGATTTTATTATGGTGGTACTTCGAGACATGATCCATCTCTATCCTGATCTTAGAATTATTCTCATGTCAGCTACAATTGATACAACGCTGTTCAGCGAGTACTTCAATAATTGCCCTGTAGTAGAAATTCCCGGCAGATCCTTTCCCGTTCAGCAATATTTCTTAGAGGACTGTATAGAACTGACGAATTTTGTTCCACCCACAATATCTGGGAAACGTAAATCTAAGGATTCAGATGAGTTGCCCATAACAGACGGCGAACCAGAAGAAAATCTGAATAAAGTCATCAGTAATAATTATTCTGTGCAAACAAAGAACTCTATGGCACAATTGACAGAGAAAGAGATAAGTTTTGAGTTGATAGAGGCGCTACTCATGTATATTAAACAACAGGAGATCCCAGGTGCTGTATTGATTTTTCTCCCTGGCTGGAACTTGATATTTGCGTTGATGAAACATCTTCAGCAACATTCTGTTTTTGGCAAATCGTCTTATCTTATTATTCCACTACATTCGCAATTACCAAGGGAAGATCAACGCAAAGTCTTTGATCCCGTTCCACCTTATGTAACGAAGATTATCTTGTCTACGAATATCGCAGAAACTTCAATCACGATCAACGATGTCGTCTACGTTATAGATTCTTGCAAGGCCAAGATGAAATTATTTACCTCGCATAATAATATGACCAATTACGCAACTGTTTGGGCTAGTAAAACGAATTTGGAACAACGCAAGGGTAGAGCGGGTCGCGTTCGTCCCGGTTTTTGTTTTCATCTATGTTCAAAAGCCCGATTTAACAAGATGGAAGAACATATGACACCGGAAATGTTTAGAACACCTTTACATGAATTGGCACTGAGCATCAAATTGTTAAGATTAGGTAATATTGGACAGTTCTTATCGAAGGCAATCGAACCACCTCCCATCGATGCTGTAATTGAAGCAGAAGTTGTATTAAGAGGTAAATACATTTTCATCTTTTTTACAATATATTAATTTGCAAAATTTGCTTTTTATATCTGTATATGTTATATAGAAATGAAATGTTTGGACAAAAACGATGAATTGACACCTCTTGGCAAGATCCTTGCGCGTTTACCCATAGAACCACGGCTAGGAAAAATGATGATCCTGGGATGTATGTTTCGCGTGGGTGATGCGCTCTCGACAATGGCCGCAAACAGTACCACCTTTCCCGAGGTGTATAACATGGGTCCAGACATGAGAAGACTGACGAATCAGCAAAAATGGTTTGCTGGTGCGAGATACAGTGATCATGTTGCGATGTTCCACGCTTTTCAAATGTGGGAAGAAGCAAGAGCCAACGGCGAATGGGCGGAACAGTCATTTTGTGAATCAAAAAGTCTAAGTTTGCCAACTTTACGAATAACCTCAGAAGCTAAGGTTAGTGGAATTGTTAGTGGAACGATGCCGCTTTCATATATCTTACACTCGCATTGGTGATTTCCATTATTTTGTATATGTAGAATCAACTGCAAGCACTGCTGCAAAGTGCCGGTTTTCCTGAAGAGACTTTATGTCCAGTCCCATTGAATTATCAAGCTGGTGCTGATCCGCGTCTTGATACTATCACCGCCTTATTATGCATGGGCCTGTATCCTAATGTTTGCTATCATAAGGAAAAACGAAAGGTTCTTACCACAGAATCAAAAGCTGCACTGATTCACAAGACGTCTGTGAACTGCAGCAACTTTGAGCAAAACTTTCCGTTTCCATTCTTCGTCTTTGGTGAGAAGGTAAGTTCTGTCTGTAGATATTTGTCTCTTTCACAAATTCTAATTTTTTTCCGTCTTATTAGATTCGCACTAGAGCTGTATCTTGCAAGCAAATGACTATGGTGTCGCCTATACATTTATTGCTGTTCGGCTCGCGGAAAGTGGAATATGTGGATAGTGTAATTCGATTGGATAACTGGATCAATTTGGATATGAATCCACAACATGCAGCGAATATAGTTGCTCTACGACCCGCTTTGGAGAGTCTCGTAATTCGAGCATCCAAAGATCCAGAAACAATCCTAGAGTTGAGTTCAATCGAAGAAAAGGTATAAATCAAAATCGAAATTGACAAAAAATATTGTGTATTTTTTTTTTAAATTCCAGATAATGTCTCTTATTATAGCTAAAATAATAACTCTCTCTTTTTCTCATCCCTATTTTTCTTCACTATTTGATGCACGATAACATTTTGATAGCGCTGAAAAATAAACTCTATTTTTCTTTTTTCAGGTATTGAGTGTAATCAAAGCGTTATGTAGTATGAATGCTTGTCGTCATGAGCTGGAGCAAGTATCCAATAGTGGTTTCCAATCGCGAACGAGAGGATATGCATCCAACTATCGTTTCAATTATACTCCTCCTCCAAAAATGATGCGTGGAAATGGTTATCGCGGTCCCTCTAACGAATCTTATGGAGGTAGTAGTTTTAGTGGTAATTACGGCGGTGGATACAGAGGAAATTACAACAACAGAGATTATGGAACGGGCAACTCGCGTGGTCGAAATGGAAATTGGAATAACGGTGGCGGATTCCGTGGACGTTATTAATTAATATCTTATTGTCTACACTATTATTATTTTTATGTTGTGAACTTGTGAGTTGTTTAGATTATATTTATAGATTATATTTTTTTTCGACACACCACACATACAACACACACACACACACACCACGTACATATATATATATATATAATATTTATGTACAATAGCACAATATATAATGATACATATAGTACTAATATATAATATATATTCAAAGTCATGTACGAGAACATATTTCTTTATCTTGAAGTTAAGTTTTTCTAAGTTGTATTGTATACGGTTATAAATAAATCTGCAATGCTTATTGCATTCGTATGTTTTCTCGAGCGTTTTTCGATAGTTTGATTAAGAATTTTTTTTCTTAAATTTCAAAAATCAATTCATGGCAAGAGGGAAGATTTTTAATCAATGTAAATTCCTCAATGCGTCGGCGTAATCGAGTGGCCGATCATGATTGCGCCACGTAGCTTAAGTAAACTCGCATTGGTCAGTGATATGCACTATCACACGACCGCTCGTCCGAGCGCGGCGGATGACGCCACGGCCATCTAACGGAAGTGAACCAAGAGTAGGCTGAAGTGTGGGTAAAGGCTGGTAAGGCAACATTATCGCGGACAAGGGATGTCGTGCATCTATTTCCGAACACGTTGCAATCGGGGTCGTAGGGGACGGCAAGTCGCTGGCTGACGAAAAATGGCCAGGATTCTCGCGGCGTGAGAACTGGTTGCGTGTCGATTGGCAGTGTGACTCTGAATTCTCCGTTGACAAGCGGAGGAAAAAAAAGACACAGGTAGAGAGACACTAAGTACCAAGAGACTCGTGGACTTGTCGCCTTGCGCGACTGTCACGCCGAGGTGCTCGCGAAGGCTGCAGGAGAAAAAGAAAAAGAGCGAGTGAACTCGCGTGGTTGCGAAACGTCACGCGCGACATTGGCGAACGGTCCCGTCCGTTCCTCCGTCCGTCCGTCCGTCCGTACGTGCTGCATATGTGCGCGCGTGAGGCTCTCGCGAGTGACACACGACACGAGGTGAACCGAGGAGGAGAATCCGCGACGAGCAGTAAGGCGCGCGACGGAGAAGACGGTAATGTTATGAGATACTGCTCGATGCGATGATTCGTCGCCGTCCGTCAATTTTTGCGCAGCGAAACGACACGAGGCCGCTCGAGTGCCGCGTCCGCCCGCGAGCCCCGCGCGACATCCCGGACGGTGTCGCTCGCAGGAGGTTATAAGCGGATGATGCGCCTGACGTCTGGCCCGTCAATATACGTCGTTCGCGGTGGCTCGCTATCGAGTCGCGTCTCGCAGGCCCGGCGAACGGACGGCGGCACGCCGATTAACACGCTCAACAGTTCAGGATTGATAAACGACAGCTCGGAGACGCGCACCCTCGCGCCCTCGACGACGTTCCGCGGCCTGGGATCCGTTTAACTGGCTGTGAAAAGTGCAACGTAACTGTACCAAGTCCAAAGAGTTGAGTAGTGTATCAGGCTTTAGATTCTCAATGCTTCCACTCGAGATGTTAAGAGTTAGACTTTATCTCCTGTTTTTAATAACTGAGATGTTAGCAATGTATTAGCTTTCGCTAATCTTGGCAGTTTGTCAATTTAAATTTGAGACAGAATGTTGTAGATTGACATCAACTGCATCTACTAAGTCTATACTGTCAACCAAGGACAGTCTGACAGCTGATTATCAGAAGATATAGAATTTCTCTTTTCTTCACTATTATAATAATCATTACTATTATAATAATCATTTAACTGATATATTCCATTTAAACAATACAAACTGATAAATTCTGTTTGATTTTTGCGGTCAATTTCAGCCATGTCTTATTTGCAGAATCTGCTGTTGGCTTTTTGTTGATAAAATTTATAATGATTTTGCAAAATCTAAGTTTAATAAATTTGATTAGCTGGATTTGTCATACTAAATACAGTTATAGAATTTACTGAAATCATTTAGCTGCTGCTAATATATCATTGATACAATCCTGTAAAAATGGAGCTTGTTATTAAATTTTGATAGTTTACTCTTATATTTGAAACTAAGTAATAAATTTGATTCTTTTATACATTGCATGAATGCTGCTAAAACTATATAGTATGATGTCTCTATATTGTTGCTACAGGTATATAGATATATATATATATATATACATATATATATATATATATACAAAATACTAATCAAAATGGATCAAGAAACGGTCTACGGCACGCACGAAGATAGCCATGTTGTCATGTCGGAGAAAGTGCAATCTTTGGCAGGCAGCATCTATCAAGAGTTTGAAAGAATGATAGCAAGATATGATGAGAATGTAGTGAAAGACTTGATGCCTCTGTTAGTCAATGTGTTAGAAAGTCTGGATATATCCTGTACTGAAAATCAAGAACGTGAAGTTGAACTAGAATTATTAAGAGAAGATAATGAGCAGCTTGTCACACAATACGAAAGGGAGAAGCAATTGAGAAAAGCATCAGATCAGGTAATTGCTTGGATATTTTTTAACATGTTTTTTAAATTAAATTAAATTTTACTTTGTCTAATCTCAAATCTTTAAATTTCTGGTACAAGAAATAATAATTATATGATAACATAATATTTATACATATTTATATTAGAAACTTCTCGAACTGGAAGATGTTTCTGAAGGTGAGAGGAAGGAACTTCTATCAAAAATTGATAGCTTGGAGTCTATTGTAAGAATGCTGGAACTGAAGACTAAGAATTCTCACGATCACGGTACAAATGCCATTGGCGCTTCCAGTCTACTCATTCACAGTTCTCCCCTTTACAGTAGAGTAGAAGATTTTGTTCTTTTGTTTTATGTTATGTATATTCATTCTTGTATACATTCCTGGGGATTGTGTGAGGAATACAGGGTGCAGGTTTACTATGCATTTTTTATTCTCTAGTTATTTGTTTATTTTTTGTACTGTTTCCTTTGCGCTCATCCATTTTATATTTTCATTTATAATTTTACACACACACACACACACACACACACACACACACACACACACACACACACACACACACACACACACACACCTGTTATTTGACGCTTTATAATAGCCATTTATTTTTATTTTTTGCATTAGTAATAAATGTTTGCTATTTAAAAATGATGATTATTTAGATTGAAGATTTCTTGTCTATTAAATATTATTTATCTATGTTTTGAAAATGTAAAACATATTTTATGTTCAGAATCATTTCATATGTAGATTATACTTATTGTTAAACATTTCTTTTTAGTTGGTCGGCTCGAAGAAAAGGAAGCTGAATTGAAACGCGAATATTCTCGACTGCACGATAGATACACGGAATTATTCAAGACCCATGTTGATTATATGGAAAGAACTAAAATGCTAGTTGGTAGCACAGAAAGACTGGAGAGTGTGTCTGCTAGCCGTGCACCATCGCGGTTACCCTCTCTTGGACTTGCTCATATGTCACGTAGTTCCGGACCGCTTAGTTACGGTTTTCAGAGCTTAGAGGCCAGCATAAACGCTGAAGATGTTCAAGAAGATATTGTATCAAACGTCGCCAACTTGAGAACCGAAATGTTGGACAGTAGCAGCGAAGCCGCTATTGAAACATCTGATAAGAGCCAATTAACCGATCAACCAATACAAGAGAATAAGACTACAGCTATTTCTAGACGTATGTTGCTTGATGGAGACCTATAGACTTCTACTGTTTCCAACAGGAGAGTCTATTACTCAAGAATATATTCTTGCAGACGAAAGTCCGGAAACGGAAGTACCACCAAATTTAATAACGCCAACGACGCCAACTGCAGGCATAGAGAAATTAGCGACTACGCCAGGAGGTAGAAGTAGAACCGAAAGAGAGCAACGAAGTGGCAATACGTTGTATCAAGAGCTAAGTTTCCAAGACGCTGATGCGCTGGGTGAAATGGACGAAGGCGCAGATATTACTGGTATTATATTCATTATTATGCGGAGATATTTTAAAATTTAAATTAAAATTAAAATTTTTTTTTCTTTTTGCAAAATTAAATCGATTATTTGTAATTTCAGGAAGTTTAGTACATCCTGGAGAATATGCATCATCAGGTATGTTTGATATATATATATATTGATTATTGTTGCAAGATATACATACATGTACTCATTTAATCATCCATCTCTTGAGTTAACAAAATTCTTTAACTTTTATCTTTCTATTGTGTTTCATTGTTTACCATCGCATCCTGTGCTGGCTCATACTTCCAACACATGATCGCATGACACTAATTTATCATGCAGTCAATGACAACTTCTTTGGTAAGATATATGCTATTAATATGTTTATGCAATATATACAATGCACAAAGTGCAGTTTTTTCAATAATTAATGTCAGATCTATTAATGGAATTATTCCTAAACATATATTTTCTATATGATGTAACCATTCATTAATAAAAAATGGCAATTTTAATTGCGATGGATAAATATTGCATATTGCAAAATATTTCTTATTTTCTGCTATGCATGTGATATTGTAATTAAAACAGGTTTTAAATATAAGTCTTAAATAAAATAATATTTGAATATTTTATTTATATATTTGGATTTCTACAAAAAAGAGATTTATCTATTTAACTATTTTTTATAGGTATGGGAAAGGAAGTAGAAAATCTTATTATGGAGAACAATGAACTGTTAGCAACAAAGTAAGTTTTTTATTTTGTTCGTGTGATAATATATCTTTACTATTTTAATAAACTAATATTAAATATTTTTTTTATAGAAATGCGCTTAACGTTGTTAAAGATGATCTAATTGTCAAAGTGGATGAATTGACAAGGTAAGTCATCATTGAATCCTTATTATTATAATACCAATAGAATTTTTAAATGTTATTAGAAATATTAATATATTTCAGTGAACAAGAAATATTACGAGAAGAGGTTCGAGGTTTACAACAAGCACGTGAACGATTGCGGCAACGAATCGCCGCCCTCGAGGAAGAATTGAAAAAAGTCAAGGAAGAAGCAGAAGCGGCAGCTAAAGCGACAAAGAGTGACGATGAGGAAGACGTACCTTTGTCTCAGAGGAAACGATTCACGCGTGTAGAAATGGCAAGAGTGCTCATGGAACGAAATCAATACAAGGAACGATTTATGGAACTTCAAGAGGCTGTCAGGTGGACAGAAATGATAAGAGCTAGCAAGACCGATCCTTCCAGCATCTCGGGTGGGAAGGGTTCAGTATGGAAGTTGTACGTGTCTCTTAAATTATATGTATCTATTAAATAGATAGGAAAGCAGAACAAAATTAATCCGTTTATTTTCGTATCAGTTTTAGCAATCTCTTCACAGGCCCGGCCGATCGAGGGACATTAGTTCGTTCCGCGCACACGTTACCGCATGTACGGTACAGCGCACCGGCAAATCAGGTTGTTCCAGCTCCGCCCTTGGATGCCATGCGTAGACGTACGTTGAAAAGTCGCCAAGACTTTCTCGACCAAGGAGACACCATGTGAGAAATCAATCAAATTTTACTTCATGCACGTAGATATATTACGTCAATTTGACACATCGAGACCTGCCTAATTTTAATCTGTTAGAACTAATTTTCGTTCTCTTCGTCATTACACTTTCTTTCTATCTGATCATTTCCATTTAACGAATCTGAGTTTATTAAAGTTTTTTTTCTTTCTCAAGGAGAATATCTCTTATGAATGCGTATTTCTGTACACAGGCTGCAATGTTAACGCGTAATTTTAATATTGTTTTTACTACTAAAATTTACTATTAAAATTGTAGTGACAAATTGTACGAAAGGTAATGTTATTTTATAATTCATACGGGGCTGAATCGTAAAAAGAAACTTGGTATAAATTTGTGAATTGCTCATCTTTGCAGATTAGAATCCTCTTTGGTCAATTGGGATCCATAATCTTTTGTCACGATTCACGATATTAGTCTCAATTGCTAAAGAGACGTGAGTCTTTTCTGAATAATTGTAATCTTTACTGGCAAATTTGCGCGCATTAACGCAGTATTTGTATTAACCAATCTTTGCTTCTATGATTCTTCTGGCTTTAATAAGTATAGAACAAAATTTTATTGGATTTGATTATGTCATTAAAATTGAAATAATATATCCTTCTGTGACGCATCAAGATTTTTCTCTTCTTGTTCTATTTTGATTAATATATATTTTACTTGTAAATCCTTTACCACACAAATTATTCCTGTTAATCAAGTTTTATTATCAAGTTTTAGCATGGTTTGTATATTATATATGATGTATACATCGCTCATAAAAGTGCAAGAACTGCACTGATTAAGCCATTAGATAGATAGATAGATCAATTTTTTATAGTAATATGTTTGAACGAAAAGAACATTTTTGTAAATACGATTTGTACAATTTCTGGAGAAATAATAACATGCGATCATTATTGATCAAAAGAAATAAATGAAGTTTTGATTACGTTATAAACTTGGCCTTTATTTCACTCTTGTTACTGCGTTTTTGGTCTTTTTGTTGTTCGGGTTTCGTCCTTGCCTCTCCTTCGTGGCGTTGTCAAGAGATACCTGGTTTTTCTGGCTTCGGGTGGGGTGCTTATTGGTCAGCAGGTAAATCTGTTCCGCTCTATTTCTAACTTTCCGCTTCAACATCAGATTCTAAGAAATACAATATAGAGAGCCCGTAGATATATCCCGTATCTAACATATATGTATCATATATGTCTCTAAATTTACAAGAATGAGACTATTGTCGACTGTGAATCGATGAAGATGGAACCAAAGTGGTCGGAAGATGTGTATCGGTCGATGAAATCGAATAATCGAACAGTCAACAGTTACAGTTTACCGTTTGCTAATTTGGAAAAGTTGCAACAATCTTTTCCCTTCTTGCTCAAAACTCCTAAGAGCGATAATTAACGTATTGTTTATGTCGTCTTTACAGATCATCCGAGAAGCTCGTAGCAAGACGCGCGAGCGAACGAAGAGAACAATATCGTCAGGTACGAGCGCACGTTAAGAAAGAGGATGGCCGTCTGCAAGCATATGGATGGAGTTTACCAGGAAAGCCAAGCGCTCCCGTCAGACAACCTCCTGTTCCAGTTCCAGTGTATTGTCGACCTCTGCAAGAAACTGAACCGGGAATGAAGGTACGTATTATATTTTCTCGTTTGTTGATAAAGAGGAATGGATAAACGAGACGTCAATTTTGTTAGATCTGGTGTGGTGCTGGTGTAAATCTGAGTGGCGGTAAAACGCGCGACGGTGGCTGTATGGTTGGTGGAAGTGTGTTTTATGCTGCCGAAGCTCAAGAAATGAACAGTAACGCGAAGACAGAAGCTGAAGACGCTGTGGAACATCTGGATAAAGAACTTCAGGAAAATGAGAACCGACGGCTCGAAGCGGAACGATGGGAGCAACAACTTAGCTCACTCGTCTGGATCTGCACCTCGACACAAAAAATGTCCAAGGTCACGGTGATAGACGCGAACAATCCGGCGGACGTTTTAGAGGTGTTTAACGTTTGTCAGGGACACTTGCTTTGCATCGCAAGCGTGCCTGGTGCCAAGGAAAGTGATTACGCGCAATCCTCACATGAAAATTCGATTCGCAATTCGGCAAACGGCACGACGAATGACAGCGAGAATAACAACGGCGTCTGTGAGGATGTCACAAATGCCAACGAAAACGCCGAGCAAAATGGCCAAAAGAATCATCAGGATGCTGAAGTCGATAAAAATAAAAGCGAATCTGACAATCAATCAGAAGATCAAGCAAATGAGAACACCGAAAAATTTGCTGAGACAGATCAGAATTCAACGAACGAACCACAGAGTTTGGAAAGTATAGATAGTGAGACTGCAAATCTGGGAAAAGTAAACTTTGTACGATGTAATACTGAGGTACATCCTTCACGGTTAAATGATAAGGATCCTGTGAATGAAGAGGCAAAGGAAGAAATCACTGAGGAAACATCCATTGAAAAGATGTCGTCTATACAACCGACTATGTGGCTCGGAGCTCAAAATGGTGCAGTATTTGTTCATTCGGCCGTTGCTAAATGGTCGGTATGTCTGCACTCTGTGAAGCTGAGGGATGCGGCATTAGCTATTGTGTACGTTATTTTTTAAATAATAAGATTTATAAGATATTAAAAAAATTTAAACAAAATGAAAGTTCTATTAAAAAAATTTTGTTGATAAAAGATTAATAAAAACTTTCTTTCTATTAGACATGTGCAAGGTCGAGTTTTGGTCGCTTTAGCGGATGGAACTGTAACGATATTCCGTAGAGGTGCGGACGGACAGTGGGATTTGTCTCAATATCACGTGATTATCCTTGGTAGTCCTCAACATTCCATTAGATGCATGTCCGCAGTTAGCGGAAAGACAGTGTGGTGTGGATACAGAAATAAGATCCATGTAATCGATCCCATTTCGATGACACTTGAGGTATAGAATTAAAATATAATATATCTATAAAATATAAAAAATAAAAATAATTTCTTAAAAAATATATTTTAATATGAAAAAGATAAAGATAAAATTCGATAATTTTTTTTTATAGTGCACAGTGGACGCACATCCTCGTAGAGAGTCTCAAGTACGGCAATTGGCATGGCTGGGTGACGGTGTGTGGGTTAGCATCAGACTTGATTCAACATTAAGGCTTTATCATGCTCACACATACCAGCATCTTCAAGACGTTGACATAGAGCCGTACGTCAGTAAAATGCTTGGCACAGGAAAACTTGGATTCTCTTTCGTGCGCATTACTGCTCTACTCATTTCCTCAAATAGGCTGTGGATTGGTACTGGTAACGGTGTGATAATCTCGGTACCGCTTTCGGAAAGTAAGTGATGAGACAGCGTGACATTTTCATAAAAACACTGGCTAATTTTGTACACTGCGATACTGCAGGTGCGGGTGGGTCAATGGCAGTATCCAGAATGCAGACGGGTAGTAACAAAAGTGATGTGCCGGGAGTTGGCGTCAGAGTCTTTGCGTCGGAACGAGGCGTTACACCAGGAAGTTTTATACCTTATTGTAGTATGGCTCATGCACAACTCAGTTTTCATGGACACAGAGACGCTGTGAAGATGTTTGTCGCTGTACCTGGTGGGTTTTTTTAAATATTCAACATAATTATTGTCGATTAGCTTTTCTTTTTACATAAGATTTTCCCTAAGAAAATAGCTTTGATTCAAATTGTTTCTAGGTCACGGTGGGCAGAGCGCGGTGACGGACGGAACGCAACCCGCCATGCTTGTTCTCTCTGGCGGTGAAGGTTACATCGATTTCAGAGTTGGTAAGCTAATTTTTATAGCGATTGCGCGGTATGTCATTTTGATTACAAGTCCTAAATAAACTTTATGTAAAAATTCAATTATTAAAAAAATAAAATTAATTCATTATTTTTTATTACATAAAAATTAGTAAAAACATTTATTTACAACTTAAATTTGAATTTAACAAATTATTGCAATTTTAGCAGATGAAGCTGAAGACGAGAGTGATGTGGCAACACACCTAATTGTGTGGCAGATGGTCAGGTATGCCCCCAGAGAGAAGCAAGAAGTGTGATCGATTTCTGTGTCTCAATTCGAAATCATTTCTTTGTCTGTCTGACGAATGTTACCATTAATCGATGCATCCTTTACTAACAGAACAATATTTTTCACTGTTGCACGATAGAACAAAGTTCGACTAACAATAGCATTTCTATAATCTTTACATATTGAATTCATTTATAAGACTTCTATGGGGTATCTCGAATTTCTACAATTGCCTGCATATTTATCCCACATGTGTAAACATATTCAAGATCAAGTATGCGAAAAAAGAAGTATTCTGATTTAGTATTCTGATTCTTTAAAAGCGATAGTATATCGTATATTTTATTCTCTGGGGGTTGGGCTTTCCCATCTATCATGCATTATCTTGTACAAAACGCGACTTGTGCCTATTTTCTTTCGTTTGAATATTTATTCGTTATTAATAATATTTACATAACTATTTTTTCTAGGTGATGGGGAGGAAACGGAGGAAAGCATGGACCGATCGAATGCTACGGTCAGCAACGAAGAGCATGGCGAACAAAGTCATCTGATTGTGTGGCAAGTGCAATGTCCTTTACCGATGAATGGCTAGCCTAAGGACGAAGCGGACAAGCTAGACTTGCTAAACAATTCAGCTTGCGACGCGATATTATATGTATCGTCGATGGATTATCGTATCACGGATTATCAGATTAGAGATTGTGAATCATTGATACTGGAAGGAGCGATTCTTATCGCTGCGAACTAATGTGTGCTACCTAGATATACCTATATAATGATCGTAGCAGAATACGTTAATAATTCTCAAAATAATTCTCACGATTTTTCATATTAGCAGAGCGGAAACGATGATGTCAAATCACGAATTTTTCTGTGAGTCATGGATCAGTTATCGCGATATTTTTCCACGGCGGAAATAGATTCAGTGTATGACAGTTCTTGCATGCGCGCAAATAGAATTTTCGGAGATTTTCGGGGATTTTCGGGGATTTATAAATTTTGTCGATGCGACTGGAATATCTTTCATCTTTCGCTTCTCGTTAAACCGCGCATTTCTTAACTTAAACCTGCGTACGTAGGAATGAATTGTTTAAATGACATGTGCTAAAGACGTTTCTCACGACAAGTGTTCATTTTAGAATATCACATTTTACGAATAGCGAGGAGGTAGCGTTATTTCAACTGATCATTGTGATAATGCGACGATATTATAACGCCGGACGAGATGAGTTTCGAAGCTGCCGTTGCTACATCGCTGTAATAAAACATTTGTTCGAAATACTTCGCGTTGTGTACCTGTCGCGAGAATATTTCCCAGTCGCCGTTATTACACAGCAGTACGCAGAGGATGCGTGCAACTCAGGCATATTCCTAGGCGTAACGTAATGTTAATTTTCTGTCGGAGAGTATATTATTTTCCAGACCTAATCAATTTTATTATTCGCGTACATCGTATCGAACATAATAATGATAATAATAATAATAATAATAATAATATATATAATTATAATATATATTCTCTCTTGTCTCCTTGATCAAGCATTATTAGATTGTGCTTGACGAAACGTAGTGGTTTACACGATTATTAGGAGCAACTCGCCAATGTAAATAATAAGATGTTTATATAACGCGTTATGTAGATCCTTTATTTAATTTCTTCCCGTAGACGAGCGGAATCGTTTTACAAATACGTAAGACGTGTCCTTTATTCTTGTAATTTTAATTCCCTTAATAACGCTACCAAAGAAAAATGAAAATGGCGATCCAGTTGTGTTGTTTGTATTATTTATATTTATAACGAGAATTATGCTTCGAAAAGGAATGTTTGCAGTTTCGTTTTAGCTCTCGGCTGAGCTAATTGATATATATCCGAACTGATAAAATTTTGTAAATTCTCACTATAAAGCGATGCGATTTAGATGGCAACTTAGACATGTGCGATAAGAGAGCTGCGCATTATCGTGCGAGCTGGCTTTTAATGTCGAGCTCGGAATTGTACCTGGCTCAGGTGGCGTTGTAACGGCATTAATAAACAAAGTTACGGAACTAAAACAATCGCCACCGATTTCCCTCTAGCTTTACTAAAATTAAAAATTGTGCTGACTTTTCTAACA